>NW_027465221.1:0-35601 GCF_043290135.1 Rhipicephalus microplus | reverse complement strand
GTGGCGTCAACAGTGCTGGGTGTTCACGTTCCATCAACAGTGCTGGGTCTTTACGTTCCGAAGCCCCGGGAAGTTCATACAGCCCGTCGTAGTGCGGAAATTTCGACGATCTGGTGTTCTTTACTGTGCAACAATATTGATACACAACAGCCGGCACAGCCTTGCTGCATGAAAGAGGAAGACGACGTCGGTTGCTGGTTGTTGATGAACTGTCGCCATCTTGTTCGCAGAGCAGGATCCGTCGTATATAATTTAATAAATCAGTTACTCGTAACATTATCACACAATACACGGCTCTCTTGTATTTAGCCTCCGTAAAATTAGGCCACGGTGGCATGGGTATAACCCGTGACCTTCGGTTCAGCAGCCGTGCACCATAAACACAGTGCCACTGAGGTGGATTACTCTGGTTGCAAGGGTACGTTTCAAGTCTATTATGCTCAAGACGAAGGCAATGCTAGACAGTTCAACAGGAATCAGAGAGTTCATGAATGATTGAATCGAAAGGAGTAGTGAGAGGGCACATGCATCGTAGGTAAGTATTTTAGGTGTGCTAGCGGGCCGTCGCTGCCGTAATTGGGATGATGGCGATCATCTTGCGGGAGGAAGCTACAGAAAGTGAGCTAGACTTGTCACACCTAATGTGCCGCCATCAATTTGTGTAATACACATTTGCTTCTATTGTGCATGCGCATTACGTGTAAATCTCCCGAGTGTGTCCATTCGAACCAAGAAGGAATAAAAGAAATCAAGGTTCTTCCTACCCCCTCCCCGATCAACAACAACCACAACAACAAAAAAAGAAATGACGACTCACTCCTTAGAGCTTCCATTACGTGAAAATGGTTCTAGAAACTAAAGGCCAAAATTTACCCATGAAGAATACCGTACAAAAACATCTCTTTTGAGGCTGCTTTTAATGGCATTGAAGTATTCGAACGAAATATGCAAGGGAACGCAGAGCAACTATGGTGGCTGTCGAAAATTACCTATGTTGGCACGTCGTTATACATGCGGCTCTATTGGCAATTTACCAATGTAAGGTAGATGAATTCTGAAATGTAGTTAGTTGCTTTTAGCGGGACGGCTAAGTGCTCTCCCATAGATGAGTACGAAGTACTCGAAATCGTTAAACATTTTTAGGGCGAAACTCCTTATAACAACACCCCTTCGTCCCGCGTAGCTGTTAGTATGTAACAAGTATAATATTTGGACCTCTAAGGTGGTGTCGGTGAGAGATTTCTTCTGTGCGTTGTTGAACAATAAAAAATAGTGCCCAATGTACATAACAATGGCTGGTAATGGAGAATGAGAGACTGGAGAATTTGGCTTTTAGTTAACGCGCACGCTGCGATCCCCATTAGCAGCCATTGGCATGTACATTGAGCACTATCTGACAAGAAAGGGTTGCTACGTTATACTCGCTGGGTGTAACCTCCTTATTATTAGAAAGGTTTAGCGAGCGTTGAGCCGCAGTGCCATGAATACAATGAACTTGTATATACCATGAATGAACTTGAGGTGGTTAAAAATGGGAAGTAGATACGAAGCGCAAGCCGTAAGAAAGTAAAAGCCGAATTCTCCGCTTCTCATTTCCCATTAGCAGCCATTGGCATGTACATTGAGCACTATTTGACTGAAAAAGTTTGCTACGTCATACTCGTTGGGCGTAACCTCCTTGGTTTTCGAAAGGTTTAGCGAGCGTTCGGCCGCAGTGTCATGAATACAGTGAACTAGTATATACCATGAACTCGAGGTGGTTAAAGGTTGGAAGTGGACCCGAAGCGCAAGCCGTAAGAAAGTTTGCGTGTGCCACCTCTCGTTTAGTCCTTGGAATGTCCGCTGGATGGCGGTGCTTCTATATGGGGAATATATGATGAAAAGATGCGAGATGGTGGTACTTGGAGTGTTGAATAGATGGACGCACGGACACACAGACAGATGCATGGATGGATGCATGAACGGATGCAGGGGCGGATGCATGGTCGAACACAGGGACGGACGCACGAACAGACGCACGCACGGACGGGCGGATGGACACATGGACTGTCACACAGACGGACGCATGAACGGACGGAAGCAAGAATGAATGGATGGTATAATGCTTCGCCCCACTCTCCATCATTCACTCCGTGGTTATGCGGCCAATTTTTCTAAACAAAGAGTGATGGTTGTCGTGGTACATAGATGAACGGCAAAGAGACAGGTCGTTTCGGGTGGCAATCGGAGAAGTCGGCCCACGGGACGCTTTATGCTCTTCCATAGTAGAGAATACCTCGTACTTTAAATCGTTAACAACTTTTTCTAAACACATAGATGTGTCGAAGTGTATGTGCCCTATTACTGGAATGTTATGAAACTTTTGTTTGTTTTTTTACGTAATGTAAATAAGCTTTTTCTAAACAGTATCGGCTTTTCCGAAAGTACGGGAAGGGTTGAAGCTCTCTCATAGTAGATTATTGAGTACTCTAAATAGTTCACCACTTTTTCTAAACACACATGTCTTTTAACCGGAACAACTTATGGTTCTCCCGTATTAGAGTGCGTAGCTCGGCTTGGCCCGGTAATGCAAGCGAAAGTTCGTTCACTTATTTATCCTCGTAGCCTGCCCCGCCGCGGTGGTCTAGTGGCTAAGGTACTCGGCTGCTGACCCGCAGGTCGCGGGATCAAACCCCGGCATCGGTTGCTGCATTTCAGGTGGAGGTGAAAATGTCGTAGGCCCGTGTGCTCTGATTTGGGTGCACGTTAAAGAACCCCGGGTGGTCGAAATTTCGGAGCCCTCCACTACGGCGTCTCTCATAATCATATGGTGGTTTTGGGACGTTAAACTCCACATATCAATCAATCAACTATCCTCGTAGCTGAAGCACCCGAAGCACGTTTCACCAGCAGAACGTTCCGCGACAACTTTCTGTGGCTGCACAGCCAAAGCAACGTGTGCGGAGCTTCTGCACGTGTGTCACTACACCAAATAGTCTTTTCGCGGGCGATTTCGGTTTCGGAAGCGCATCCTACATGGACGTTTTAGCACAAGCACCATTAAATTAATGTTAAATTTTAGGGAGAGCATAAATAAAATAAGCACTTCTTAAAGAAAAAAATCACGAGAAGCTTTATTAAAGCTTTTAGATTTATTCACAAGGAAAGAAAGGCATGTCCGAGCAAAAGCTGGGCGATTGGAAAAACAACACAAAGGTACGAAACCTTTTCCTAAATTTCCGTGCACATAGGGTCGGCATCGTTATTTTTTTTTCTTTTGGAGATGCAAGGACTTTCTGGAGGCGCTCACGCTAGTTTTTTATGGGACGCGAAGGCATCGACGGGTAGCAGAAATCTTGGCCACCACTGGTCACGAGTGGGCGTTGACGTTGGCAATCTGAGTTGGTTAAACGCAATATTTACTTGGCCAAGAACGCTGTTTTGGTACAGTCAACTAAATAATATGCATAAACCTCCTTGCTGTTGCCCACGTCAGCGCCTGCCCAGGTGAAGCTTTGCACTGGTAATTCTATATTCATAAATTGATGTCATCTAAAAACGCGAAGAACCACTTCCTCCGCGTAGACGCCGACGGGTATGGTGTTACAGTGTGCGATATTCAGCGTGATCGTATCAGGCCACTGAAATAACGACCATGCGTATGCAACGCAATTCAGTAAAAGGGTCATTGCTTTTACGTACAGCTTCCCATCTCAATTTCACTCGCAAGCAGCACTGGCAGGTCGCCAGTGTCACATTCAAAGTGGCTATAGCCATGAGAGTCCGAGTTTCGCGAATGGTCTCACTCGCACACAACTTCTCGGTGACTGCATGTGCGGGAAGTTGTGTGCCTTTCCTCCCCTATTGAGGAAGTGGGCTAGAGCCTGTACCACTGTGAAACTACAGTGCGTATTTTTTTTTTTCATTAGAAACATGTCTTTGTTGGGCAATATTGTTGATGAGCACGAGAGCAAACTGCCCTCACAGGTGAATGCAAAAAGATCACCTTATACTGTGAATGACCCCTTGTTTGTTCAGATAGCCTTACTGTTTATATAAGTTTATTCATCTCGATGTTCATGAATTTTCTGTCCTTTTTGTTTAATTTTTGCATTGTACATCACTGCTTACGCAAATAAGTTATTTTAGCTGTATATAATAGCTTGCACTGTACATAAGCATGATCATCATTGTCCATCTTTCTGTGTGACATAAGCTATGTAAGTCATATCTGGAAATAAAATTCTCTCAAAAGAGTGTGAGACTACGTGCTCTCCCATAGTTGAGTACGAAGTACTCGAAATAGTTAAACATTTTTTCTAAACACAGTAGTGTGAGACCCACGGGACGGCTTTCAGCTTTCCCATAGTAGAGTACCGAGTACTCTGAATCGTTCACCACTTTCTCTAAACACACGAAATATTTCACGACTCACTGCTGTCTTCGTTTTGACCTGCTCCGATGAATGCAGATCACCTGATGAGCGCGCACTTATGCTCCCTCACAAGCTTCGACGTGAACTTGATGCAACCGAGCGACGCCATCATTGTTGATGGGGCAGGAAAAAGGTGAAATGACACCAGAAAGCCATAAAACTAGAAACAGCGAAAATTTGAAATCCTGCATGTTTGAAGCTTCCTAATAACAATGCGAACAATTTTCAACATAGTACTTCTATCTTTTCATGATTTTTATTTATGCTACGCTGTATATAAAAGTCTGCGTTCATTGACTACATGCAGAAGTGTAGCAAAAAAAAAAAAAAAAGGAAGGGGCGTGCTTGGGCTTCGCAGCCTTGGCTGTGCAGCCACAGAAAGTTGTCGCCCAGTATAAATCTACCCGCTACCATCGTTTCTTCAGTTTCCACCAAACCGTTGCGGCAGTCTACACGAGAAGTCCCACGTCCCCAAACCACCAAAAGACGCTCGGGCTTTCGTGCTCCTCTGCGAGCGATCCTTGCGTGTCCACCTCGAGACTTTCAGGCAGGGCAGTCATAGAGGTAGACAGACGAGCCCGACGAATGCCCTTTGTGTAGGCTCGTGCTCAACTTGAATGCCACAACTGAATTTAGTGCGGCTTGTCACGAATACCCCGTGACAAGTCCCGTATGTATGTATGTATGTACGTATGTATGTATGTATGTATGTACGTACGTATGTATGTATGTATGTATGTACGTATGTACGTATGTATGTACGTATGTACGTATGTATGTACGTATGTATGTATGTATGTATGTACGTATGTATGTATGTACGTATGTATGTATGTATGTATGTATGTATGTATGTATGTATGTATGTATGTATGTATGTATGTATGTATGTATGTATGTATGTATGTATGTATGTATGTATGTATGTATGTATGTATGTATGTATGTATGTATGTATGTATGTATGTATGTATGTATGTATGTATGTATGTACGTACGTACGTATGTATGTACGTATGTATGTATGTATGTATGTATGTATGTATGTACCTATGTATGTATGTATGTATGTATGTATGTACGTATGTATGTACGTATGTATGTATGTACGTATGTATGTACGTATGTATGTATGTACGTATGTATGTATGTATGTTCATGTATGTACGTATGTATGTACGTATGTATGTATGTACGTATGTATGAACGTATGTATGTATGTATGTATGTATGTATGTATGTATGTATGTATGTATGTATGTATGTATGTGTGTACGTATGTATGTACGTATGTATGTATGTATGTATGTATGTATGTATGTATGTATGTATGTATGTATGTATGTATGTATGTATGTATGTATGTACGTATGTATGTATGTATGTATGTATGTTCATGTATGTATGTATGTATGTATGTACGTATGTATGTACGTATGTATGTATGTAAGTATGTATGTATGTATGTATGTATGTATGTATGTATGTATGTATGTATGTATGTGTGTGTGTGTGTCACTCATACTAGCGCCAACTGCTGAGTCATCCATAAACTAGGCGATCACGAACCGGTCACGGAGGAAAGACGAACACACGGCTTCAGAAGCTTCGTCCCGAAAAATTCCAAGGAAACTTCATGCGTGTAGCGGGTACCAAGCTTCTCCGAAGAGTGACGAAGGGTGGCACCGTGAATGCCTCCCTGCAACACAAGAACTACTATGATTCATTGCGTAGTGGGCACTCTGCAAGTGTGCTTTTAGCAGTTACCCGAAGAATGTTTAAAGAAGGCTCTACAAAGGCCGCTCTTACAGCTTTCGCTGTGACCTCGTTCTGAGCATGCCTGGTGGCTTTTTTCTTTCTTCATTTCTTCGTCTCGTTCTTTCTATTTTTTAAGACGAAGCTGTTACAACCAGCTGTAAAATGGCCATGCACACCGGAGAACTATTATCGCGAACGGGTGTATGCCGCAGAAATTAGGCGAATCATACCACTCATGGCTGGTCTACTCCAAACGAAAAAAGGCAAGATTTGGCCCAAAAAATGGCTGACAAGAGTCGGCGGAGAGCCATAAAAAGATGAAAGTCAAATGAAGATTGACGAAATGAAGCCCGAAAGAGTGGCATCTTTTGAATACATTGTAAGCTCTTTCGGTGCTACTAATAAAAGCAAGCTTGCAAAATACACACTGCACCATAAATCATAATCTTTTTGTGCAGGTTGGAAAAAACATGCGACGCGATTATTCCTCGTTTTGCGAAGAACCGGGGTACCCTCTAGGCGTTTGTGAGACATCATGTGCTCTTTGTGAATGCGGTGGCCGATGACGATGAAGAACTCTGGCTGAGCCATTTTCACTTGTTTGGAAGCATTCAACGCTTGATAGCTATTCTTATTTTGTGACGCCTGGTTGCTTGGTGTTCTTGTCTGTCCTAATAATAATAATAATAATAATAATAATAATAATAATAATAATAATAATAATAATAATAATAATAATAATAATAATAATAATAATAATAATAATAATAATAATAATAATAATAGGTTGATGTCAGACTAGACAGCTCTAGGCGATCTTAAAGCTTTAAGTGTTCTTATTCTATTTTACCCCGTATAATGGCTCCAGCCCTTAGCAATTGGTGAATTATACAGCGGAAATTTTTGAACTCGAGGTTCGCTGCGAGGTGGTAACTATCATGATCGTGAACGGCCTCTACATTGTGCGACATCTCGAGTTACCTGTAGCACCCCGCATAGCTGCTCTTAGCGCGTGGGAACTCAGCGAGAGCGTGCTCTCTTCATCAGCTTCTTCATTCCCCGAAGACCAGCGCTGTTTATGATAACTCGAATGAGCGAGAGAACGGGTACAGAGAGAGAGGGGGGGATAAAAAAAAGAGGAAAAGGGAAGACAAATAAGAAACTAAAGAAACGGAAAGAAATAGAGCGAACTGAGAAAGAAAGAGAACAATAAAAAGAAAAAAGTAACAGCATATCCACTAAGTGAATGATGACGAGTGGGCGAAGCTCTGGGGGATCATCAACCTCCATAAATTACCCACTAAATCGTGCCCATATGAATATTCATGCACCAGTATATGAATATGAATATGCTTATTGGTCATATACCCATATGGGTACCCATACATGGATATTGAGATCCATATGCGTGATGCGGCTAAACTCCTCTCTCTCTCTCTCTCTCTCTCTCTTTGAATCGGCAATAAGCAGTCTCTATTGAATTATATACCGGTGTCACTGATTTATCACTCATGTGAAATGTGAGAAAACATCATTCATAAGCACACTAAGCTCAACTTGGAATTGAAGCAATTACTATCTCACAGACAACGTGAGTTTCGATGTGATTTTAGCACAACAACGCAATTAATCAAATTCACTCATGATATCTTGCTTAGTCTTGATCATGGCTGCCAGGCTGACGCTGTTTTCATAGAGTTCGCAAAGACCCTCGACAAAGTATTACATTATAAACTCTTTGCTTAAAATCGACGAGATATTAAAGATTCGTCAATTGGTTAACTGGATATCTAACTTTTGCCATATCGATTTCAGTTGGTTTCTTGCAGTTCTACTAACTCTGATGTTATTATTGTAACATCTGGAGCGCCACAAGGATCTGTTCTTGCGTCTTTACTTTTTTCTTTACTTCACGTAAAGGACTTGTCTGCTCATACCTGCTCTCCAGTTCGTTTTTATGCCGATGATTGTGTTTTGTATGAACTTATCAAAACACACAAGTGACCACTACCCCTTGCAGGAGTCGTTTGCTGGGTTTCGAAATTGGAGCAAAACCTGGCAGATGAACATTAATTTTAACAAAACCATGCTGATGTGAATTTGTAAGAAATCCACCTTCTGTTTTGGATTACTCTTTTGATAAATGTACTCTAAGTAGGGTTTTCGAATACAAGTATCTTGGTGTTATCTTTACACACAATATGTCATGGTCCAAGCACATCGACTATATATATAACAAAGCATTGAAAAAAAAACTAGGCTATCTACGTCGCACTCTGTCTAAATCCTCAAAAGCCGTAAAGCTCCTCGTATATACATCACTGATTCATCCTGCACTTGACTACGCGTCTGTTGTCTGGAATCCGTATAAGCAGTGCGAGATTCATGAACTGGAAACAGCCCAGAAAAATGTGGTAAGACTCATATGCCATCGTTACGACCGCGATTTCTCACCCTGTTCTACTCTATCTTCATAGTAATTACTTACTCTATCCGTGTCACCGAATCGAGTCATCAAAATTCTTGCTAAGCATCGTTTCTTCCGCAGTTAAACTGTCACATATCAAGAAATACATAAACTTCGCCCGACAGTGAACGACGAGAAGCTATCACAACTTAACTTTGAGGCCTTACTACGCTCAAACTAATACGTTCAAATTCAGTTTTTTTCCCCGCATCACCGAAAACTGGAATTGATTACCTGGTTCTCTACATTCATGCCAATCACAAAGCTTTGTAGCCGAAATCTATAGCACATATGTGTGAAATACGGTGAACTGTTTGCAAATGGTATTTCTTTGTTTCTTTTTTTCCATGGTCTGATATTTTTGCCTTAACGCTCACACGGCATTACTATATTACCTGTTTGCTTTATTCTGATTGTTTTAGTTGTATTTTTCCGTATATTTGTATACCCACTCCTGCCATAGCGGAATTAGTGCTGCGGTATGTGTAAATAAATAAATAAATAAATAAATAAATAAATAAATAAATAAATAAATAGAACAAGAAATAAATATGGGTATTCGTATGGACATCTATATGGATATCCATAGCGTGTCACGCCGACGGTGTTGCGTAGCGTATGTTTATCAGCTCGCGACTGCTTCTGCGCAGAGCCGATAAGACGAGCGGACGAGACGACGGTGAGTTAAACAAGGTTTATGTACAGCATATATACAGAGGCGTTACAATTTCGGCACTGGGGCCGACAGAGACTCGAAGAGCCGAGCTCTCCTCTCTAACACATAGGTCAGCCTTTCGCCTAAGACCGCTGACTCGCATACATGTCGGCCCTCCGACATGGGGTCTCCTCGCTCATAGGAACGCCGATCGCGACGCGCCGCAGGGCTTCTTTTATTTACACCGGGTCCAACCAAAATGTCCAATCAGAAGCGCCGCTGGTCGTCAGGGCAGATTCCGCCAATGGGGGTCGCCGCGCCATGCGTCAGACCACCAGACACGCGGACGCCGGCTCGCTGTCACGCGCGCAGCTGACTCACTGCACGTGGGCCAGAGGGGCGCCGCGCGTGTTCACGCCGTCGAGGTGATCGCGCCAGGCCGACTGCGGGCTGGCCTTGACCCAGATTGCCTTTTTCAGAGGCACGGTCGTTTGACGAGGACTCGCTGGCATAACAGCACCCCCGCCGCCAGACAATGCACCGGAAAGACGAGCTGCTTCCACGGGGCTCGGATGTCAGGTGCGCTCGTTCGCCAGGTCCCTCCAGGTTCGCCTCCAGGGCCATGGGGAGACTACAGCTCCAGACTGTTCCGGGAACACATCCCATTTTTGACGACGGATCCCAGCTCCACTGGCTTGTCGCCACAACTTGCTGACCAGCTTCACTCGTCTCTTCTGACCATCTTCGGTTTCAGCACTTGTCGATGGTTCTGCAACTTGCCAAGAACGGATCGACAACAGACAACACACGACACACGCAAGTGCCTTCGGTCACCCGACAGAACACCAGACAAAGTATAGTACAACATATACCTATCTACGTGTCTATCGGAATTTTGTTCCCTCTACATCAAGAGGCACATGTGGGACAAAAGACCCTTAAAATGGCAACTCAATTTTTTTCCCACGTACAACAACGTAACGGATTAGAATACCACATAAAGTTGGTCCCTTGAGATCACTCTGAACGAGAGCGCTCAGCCCAGGTCGTAATGAGGGCAAAATGTTTGCCCCGAATCGCCAGCCAGAAACCGAAAGGTTGAGAAGGTACTAGCTAGAACGCACTGCTCAATGCACCTCCATTAGCGTTTAGCTTTCCCTTTTTTTTTGATAGCGAACGTCAAAGTTGCGCTGTGGAGCAACATGCTCCACTTCAGTAACCGGCCACTTTTAGGCGACGATACCTATGCGGCACCAAGAGCGGCTCACACTTTCGACGTTGCACAGGGGAACAACGATACGGCTTGCTACTGATTGACTCCTCACCGCTTAGCTCGATATCGTGTTCGATCACCGTCGTGTTTCCGGGGCAGTCCGAAAACACGTCTTCAAACTCGGAACCAATCTTTCTCAGGTCCTCCTTCACTTAAGCTAGGCTCTAGGTTTATCTGCTCCCGAATTACTTTCGATCCCCCTTCGATTACCTCAATAGAACTCAAACTTTCTGCTTCCTCTTCCTCTGAAGCATTCAACAACAGATTTACGACAGCTTGATGTTGAACGTATGGTTTCATCAAGTTGTAAATTTTGTCCGGCCGCCTTCCTAATTTCACTTCATAATTTGAATCGCAAGGCTTCGATAATACTGTGGCGGGCCCTTCCCAATCAGCCTCAAGCTTGTTCCTTTTGGACGGCTGCAGCAGCATTACCTGACTCCCTACTTCAAAAGCACGCTTCTTCACCGATTCCTCGTAGTGCTCCTTCGACAGCAATTTTGCCGCGTTTTTCTGGCTTTCCACTAGCGCTTCAATTTGGCTTTCCACTAGCGCTTCAATTTGGCTTTCCACTAGCGCTTCAATTTGGCTTTCCTCTAGCGCTTCAATTTGGCTTTCCACTAGCGCTTCAGTTTGGCTTTCCACTAGCGCTTCAATTTGGCTTTCCACTAGCGCTTCAATCGAGAGGTCCTCACGCTGCTCTCGAATGAGCGTCTCTCGATCAACTCTCGGCAGCTCGCTCCAACTTTCCGCTACAGGCGAGAGCGTTGCAGCCCTCTCGCTCTGATTCAATGGCGCCATGTCGTTTCCCCCAACGCATACCGCGCCGGCCGCTTCCGCGACGGGCCGCTCGCGTGACTGCTCACATGACTCACGCGGAAAATTTCCTCTCTGAGGTTCCGTCGACCCGCCGACAAGGTCACTTGAGCGTTCACCGCATTGAACCAGATCAAGCTCCGGCGAAAGCTTTCGCGCTTGCGATCGCGTGAGAGCCATGCACGCTAAGTTGGGGAAGAACGATTTGCCCTGCTCTTTGAGAAGCTGCTCTGAGTTGTTGGAGAATAGATAAGGAAAACGATCGGGAAGCGCGGCAGACACAGCCGCTTCGGTGCGAAGCTTACCGAACGGGCCTTCAATGACAACCGAGGCGATTGGTAAGCAAGCACTCTGCTCCTCGGCGACTTGCCTGATCCACGCGCATTCTCCTGTAAAGTCGTCTGGAGACACCAATGAAGGATGGACAACATCCATGGTTGCCGCGGAGTCTCTAAGTGCTCGACACGCTTTCCCATTCACACTAATTTCTTGGATATACGGCTCCAACAACCGCATGTTCTTTTCCGATTCTCTAATTGTTGCAAAAGCAAACTTTTGCTTACAGTTTATCGCGATGTGCCCTTCCTTTTTGCAGTTGTAGCAGATTAGTGGCTTCCGTGATTCAAACGCCCGTGTGGTATCAGTGCGTTGTTTAGAAACCTCACTCGATTTTTCCGCTTCTGTTTTCCCTTCCTCTACAGTGTCCTTCGTAAGAGACGGGTCCTTTTTGAAATTACGGTGCGGAGCGGGTTTCCGTTGATCAGGTTTCTTTGAAAAGCCCTCTATTCTCTCATTCTTTTCAACGCGCACTGCCCTGCTGTGCAACTTTCGACGAGTATAATACTCCTCAGCTAACTCTGCTGCCTTGTTTAGCTGTACTTCACCAAGTCTGTCCTGCAGCCAAAGCCTGACATTATCCTCGATGCAGCGGTAGAATTGCTCCAATGCAACGCATTCCACCACTTTATCGCGGTCGTCATAAACACCTTCGCCCTTGAGCCATTCAATCAAATCGGCTTTAAGACGAAACGCGAAGTCAACGTGTGACTCATTCCCCTTTCTAGCATACCGGAACCTTTGCCTGAAAGCCTCGGGTGACAACTTATAACGTCTCAAGAGCACTTCCTTAACCTCGTCATAGCTCTCAAACGCTTCCCTCGACAAGCAAGTTATCGCGTCGGACACTTCGCCGGGAAGAAGAGCTAGCAGGTTCCGCGCCCAAAGAGACCGCTCCAAAGCGTTTCGCTCACAGACGTGTTCAAACTTGACGAGATACTTCGCCATGTCCTCGCCTACTACGAACGGTGGCAGTTGGTCACGAATTCTAAAACCGCTGACCTGAATCGTCGGAGAAGCTACGCTAGGCGCCTGCGAACACTGTAGGATTGCCAATTCTAGTCGTTTCAACTCTAGGCGCTCTTGTCTCTCGGCCTCCTCGCGCTCGCGACGTTCGCGCCTTTCAACTTCTTCACGTTCGCGAGCTTCGCGCCTTTCAGCTTCTTCACGTTCGCGAGCTTCGCGCCTTTCAGCCTCTTCACGTTCGCGAGCTTCGCGCCTTTCAGCCTCTTCGCGGCGTGCTTTAATATCCACCCAGGCCTCATCGACTTCCTCAGCCGACACTCCCTCATCCTTCATGATCTCAAGGATCGCTTGCTTTCGTTTCGCACGGCCCAAAGTAATGCCGAGTTCCTCACAAATTTCGATGAGTTCCTTCACTTTAAGGTTCTCCATCGTTCACACTAGCCTCTTGCTGTTTGCCCCTGTTAACAATTTACTTGCCGTACCCACTATAAGTCAACTAGCAAGACGCGCAAGCAACTTTTCACTCTCCCGTGTTTACCCCCTCCGCATTAACTTTGGTTTCAAAGCACTTCGACTTTGCTTGAAACGATCAAAGCTCACTCTAATGCTTCACACAGCCCTTCTCAAAACTACTACAACCTGAGCTAGAGTAGTCTGGTGAACTGAGGGGAAAACATCAGGCACTCACCGCATCGATGTCGCTGACGCCGGCCGATCCCGCAGCTGCCAACCACTGTTGCGTAGCGTATGTTTATCAGCTCGCGACTGCTTCTGCGCAGAGCCGATAAGACGAGCGGACGAGACGACGGTGAGTTAAACAAGGTTTATGTACAGCATATATACAGAGGCGTTACAATTTCGGCACTGGGGCCGACAGAGACTCGAAGAGCCGAGCTCTCCTCTCTAACACATAGGTCAGCCTTTCGCCTAAGACCGCTGACTCGCATACATGTCGGCCCTCCGACATGGGGTCTCCTCGCTCATAGGAACGCCGATCGCGACGCGCCGCAGGGCTTCTTTTATTTACACCGGGTCCAACCAAAATGTCCAATCAGAAGCGCCGCTGGTCGTCAGGGCAGATTCCGCCAATGGGGGTCGCCGCGCCATGCGTCAGACCACCAGACACGCGGACGCCGGCTCGCTGTCACGCGCGCAGCTGACTCACTGCACGTGGGCCAGAGGGGCGCCGCGCGTGTTCACGCCGTCGAGGTGATCGCGCCAGGCCGACTGCGGGCTGGCCTTGACCCAGATTGCCTTTTTCAGAGGCACGGTTGTTTGACGAGGACTCGCTGGCATAACAACGGACAGGACACTATAGACAGGGGACATGGCTCGACCCTAAAAAGCTTCACACCAACAACAAAGAAGACCGCCTAGCTCCGCCGTTCCTTTGGGCTTATATAGCATCAATAGCGTGAGGCTGCTCCAAGTTCCTTTCTTCACTTGTATAGACTTTGAAGGAGAAGAAGATGGTTGGCGGGTGGCTATGCGCCTTATTGGTGACACGCGCTCAAGATAAGTCATCGTGTCCTTTCAGTGTACTCATTCCGTTAATTTAAGCGTTCTCGATGAGTTGAGCTGCGCTTGACTTTGGACGGTTTTTGCAATTGACCCCAGAAACGCGCCATTGTGCTGCCACAGCGCATCTCAGAGGCCACGCAGAAAGAAGTATGTGGTTGAGATTTGCTCGGCCAGGTGCCGCCACCTTTCCAGCTTTTCGCAAGAAGACCGTCTGGTCCACGGAGGAAGGAAAAAGGTAAGGAGAGGCCCTGACGTCACTCGTTGTGAAGCTGAGATGAAGCCGGAAGTCGGCCATATTGACTAGGCAAATTCTCATCGCTTGTTTACATCCTAATGTAAAGCAGAAGGCACGACTCTCTCTCCGGCTCGGAAAGCACGTGGGCTGCGCAGCGCGTGTGTCGTGACGATCCGAAACTAATGGAACCGGGCTCATAACTCTGAGCCAGCGGGACACCTTCAGTGAAATCGCTTCGTCCGAGTAATAACAGGGAGTAACAGCTCGCCGACAACGAAGCAACTTCGAGAGAACGCGCGCTAGACACTGACAACAGCGAGTGCTTTCACGTCATTAATTCAGCAACTGTACAGACAACACGATCGGTCGTGCGCCTTCTACGGTTGCATTCCGCCACGCGGCCGACGCAGCGTCCTGCCACTGTGTCCCGTGTTCCGCGTGAAACTCACCGGCGTCAGCATTCTGCGACCGTGGTGACTTTGAGCACGGTGCTAGTGACAGTTGAACGTGGTTGCTGTTACGCTGAGATTACATGCAATGCTGGTGGAGAGTGTACCAAGCGGAACAGAAAAGGTGTTTTAATACGCACATGCAAGTTGTTACTGTACATACACAACACGAAACTACGTATGTACACATGGTCCTCACGGCGTCTGGCTGGGCTCAACAGCGTCGTCCGTTGTCACAAGCAGCAGCACTGCTGAACCGTCACTGACCTGCAAGGCGTTCGTCGTCATTCAGCTTCGTCATGGTGCCCAACGCAATTTCGCTGAACACTGATTGCTTCATCCGCGTCATCCGCCGCACGACACATGAATATGCACTTGTTCTACGCACTGTTGAAACCCCGTGATGGACAAAGGGATTTGTAAACGTTGCTAAGAGTAATGTAACAGCCAGGAGAACACTGCGTAACCAATAACGTGGCGCAGAGCACAGATATTGTCCGCCACGGCTCAGCACGAGACCTGGGGAGGCACACATTCCGCCGCCAGCCGCGGCCGCTCACAGCTAGACCAGCTCCACTGCGCAACACGTAACCATAGCAACACCGCCATTGTGCCTAGTGAATATGGCCGCCATGATGTCATTTCCGCCACATTTTTTACGCCCTGCGCCGGCTGGGCATGCCCTCTCCTTACCTTTTTCCTTCCTCCGTGGTCTGGTCTGTCAATGGATTCATTCAAGTAAATTTCTTCAATTATTCAAAGAGCAAAGCGGCTCCTATCATAACACTTAGGCTCCAATATGATAGGCTTACCATACAACTGTTAACTTGAAGCATTTTATATTTGAGTTCTCATTTTTATTCGGTTTTATTCTGTTTCAAGCAAACTCTCATCGTCCAGTTTGCTGGCGGCAAATTCTGGTTAAGCTCCTTGGAAAACAATGCCGCTTGGTGCAAGCTTCATAATAAGTGCGCTTGAGATGACGTTTGCGTCTCGAAGATTTCTCAGCTGCTGATTTGCTTCTACTAGTCATAAAAAATGAAACACACAGAAAAACACTGCCTCAAAGCACTCGAGAGTTCCCACTAATAGCTCGTCTATAGTGTGAGTTTCTCGCGGGAACTTTCACGTGTGCTTGCAGCGAGCTCGTGTTATGCCTGGCAAGTGCAGCTGTTGCTATCGCAGTGAACTGTGAGGATTGCACGACAGCCAATGGGTGCACAATTTCGGTGTTTTCAGGACAAAACACCATGCATGCATGTCCGCGTGTGGTTCAATTACAGTTATCGAGACGTAGTGCTCGTTGAACTTTTTTTACAGTGGAGCCGTTATGTTTATAGCTATGCCGTTACGTGCACGCGATAACTGCCATCATGAATAGATTCTATAGGGAGCTTGCATGAACGGCGGCGACGTTGTGGACTCTGGGTAGGCAGCCGTTTTTTCGTCGGATGCGGTCGACGACTGCAGCAGCGCCTTCGTGTTTCTGAACGTTGGCGTAGCTTGCAGGCGTGATAGAGTGTGATCGTGACGCAAACTTAACTCGAAGAAGTGTCGTACGCGATATCAGCCTCACCGCAAGACTACGCCGCAATGCTGTGCCAGAAAGACCTCGAGCGGAACGAAGAAGAGGCGACAATTTGCTCCGAGCGACCCATTCAAGCCTCGTGCGGGCGACTGTGTAAGCGACGTGTACTTGTGGCTGCGCGTCGACAGCTCCGATATTCATGAATTTTTCGTTCCGAGGACGAGTTTGAAACGCCGGGAGCAGATGAAGCCCAGAAAGGCCCTCAACGGTCACAAGTTTGAGTAGTGTGGCCGGGTACGGGAGCCGTGGGTGAAGAAAGTCGCCGCTGACACCGTGGTTGTCGTCCCTCAAGTAATTCGGGCGTGTGAAATTGAGGAGCGCTCTTCTCGTGCACGTGCATGCGTCGTACTCCACGTAGAAAAACAATGCAGTGGTATGCGAGCAGGCTTCGCTGTTCCCGGCCATGCATGTGCAGTGCGCGGCAAGGACCTCACCGTCACTCTTGCCCATGAACAAGACGTCGACGGGGGCTTGTTAACACTGTAAGTTTAATTTGAACAGAAATAAACATTAGCATCTATGGCAAGATCAAGTAATTTAACACCTCTTACTTGAGTCACGACGATTAAGGTATCGGGGGCGAAATTCTTCATTCACGACCCCCACAACCAGCCACTCGTCACAAAGTTGTGGCCCTTTATTGCCTTTCTCGACTTCAACAGGTCCCGGGTAATCAAGCTCGTCCTCGGAACGAGAAAAACATGAATATCGGAGCTGCCGATGCGCGGCCACTAGTGCATGTCGCTTACACAGTCACCCGCACGAAGCGTGAATGGGTCTACTCGAAGCAAATTCTCGTCTCTTCTTCGCACCACTCGAGGTCTTCCTGGCACAGAGTTGCGTTGTAGTCTTCCGGTTAGGCTGGTATGGTATCGTGCACGACTCTTTTTTGAGTGAAGTTTGTGCCGCACTCGCCCTCGATCACGCCTGCATATGCTACGCCAACGCTCGCAAACACGACTGCGCTGCTGCTGCTGCTGCTGCAAAAAAAAAAAAAAAGCTGCCTACCCAGAGTGCATAGCGTCGCCGCAGTTCACGCAAGCTCCCTATATTAGCAAGTTCCGTAGACTGTCCCGCCGTCCCACACCCGCCAGCGTAATTTTTTTCAGAATATCGGAGTAGCGGTGGGGCAGCGGCGCTCACTACAAGTGCATGTAAGTCTTGGGTGGCGCTGGGCCTTCACTAGAACGTTTCTGTTGTTGTTACCGGGCGTACAAATGTCACTGCAATCGTTGCACAGTCTCCGTTTGCGAAAAGGGTGGGCTTTTCAGACACGGCGAAGTAACAACTGAGACGCTTATTAGCGTTCATCTGTACGTGAGTACGTTTCGTGCGTCATTGGTGCGTAAGAAACGCGGGGCACTCTTCAATTTGCTTGCCATTCGGCGCATGAGCTTCCGATTTGTTGCTAACGCATTCATTACTCTGCCTTTGCGACAAAGCTGTGAATTTTTTTTTTCAAAAGTGGTTAAAAATATCGGCATTGCGATAACTTAGTAAATTATTACATCGGTAAGTATCCGCTCAAAACTGAGGACGTAAAATGAAATACTAAATGTTATAACACAATTTGGGGTTTTGCGTGACAAACCACGCAATGATGGTGAGGGATTCCATTAGTGGAGGGCAAAGTGCATGGACATCACACGCCACAACAAGTGATGTGTTTGGCATTCAGGACCTCTTGGCCTTCTAAAAGGCATCGTATCCGAGTTCTGAAGCGTCTGTAGGTGGCGCATAATATGCGACTGCCAAAATGGGGCAGTCATCGCGAAGTAAAAAAAAAAAAAAAACACTGCAGTGCAGCTCACACATGTGCTCAGCGACTCCGATACTCTCTCTGGGTGCCATAATGAACCACACTGTGCGCCCCCTATAGGCGACGAAACTTGCGAATACCTTTCTGGAGAGGCGCGCGCTCTCTTAATCTTCCTCTTCATATTCGCCTTCAATGCCCAAACATGTGCGTCTAGCGCATGCTCTACCACTGCGCCGACTTTTCCGGCACCTCGCAGTGCTTATAGTATTTTGTGTCATTCCCACCTTATTTCAAACACACGTGGTAAGCATTCTCATTTGGTAACGTTATTTGTGTGACGGAAACAACTTTTGTCAAACCCAAATGAAGCCTAGCATAAAAAACTTTCGTTCTCGTGTAAAACAAAAGTGTTGCCATCATAAAATACTGCATGTTACACCGGAAGTTGAAAGCCCGCTGCAAGCTTGTCAATGACCTATGTTACACAATTGGGTGTAGTTATTTTGCAAGACGTACCGAGCCGCACTTAGAGAGACACGCATTCAAAACACTCTGTTTCCGTCAATTGCACTGGTCGACTTTCCTGTCACTCTAACTTTACTGAGTTTTAACGCGATAGCGTTTAGAGAGCTCGTGTCGCAGAAATTCTACCGTCGGCGTCGGCCCCGTTGGTAGTGAGCGAAAAATTGTCCCCGAGTGAAAAAGCTCGTTACAGAGATCGCCGCGGGAGGCCACTACTTGTCCACGCATGCGCGCGCGATGACACTGAGAAAGGCGCGCGTTCGAAAAAAAGAAAGAAGTGCTCATGGTCACGAGGCGCGGGTGAGGTAGTTTCTTTGTCCCTGCCACCCCTCCCTGCTTAGCTTCCAGTGCTTTCGTCGGGACGAGAGAAAATAAAATGCACTTGTGGCATGCGACAAACCTTTGTAACTCCACTCGCACTGCACAGAATCTTTAAATTTTTGCGGTATTGAACTGTTGAGGCAATCAGCTTTCCTACTAAATTGATTCCATGGTTACTTGGAAAAGTGTTTCAAGGCCCCTTTAGCGCATTTTGTTTGATAGGTGTCACAGCGAAAACTAGCCAATACGGCGATTTGTAGGCGCATTTGAAAGGCCTCAAACTACGTCGAAATTGGCCGGGATAGTGCAGCCATTGCCGCTAAAAACACACAGAAATTTTCAATCAGCTCTAAAAATAGACAACTATGTCCATCTAGTGAAAAACATATTCCTTTCCAGAGGCGTTGATCATGCAAACAGTAAACGCTAGATAATGTTGTGCCGTATGTGAGGCATTGTGAAACTCTTTATGACTTCCGAGATGGCGAGCGCACGGCGTGTATCTTGGAGGTCGTGGACTCCTGCTTTAGATACGAAACCTGTATGTACCATTCTTGCGCGCGCTGGTACAATTTACTGTGTGCGTCTGCGTGTGCGTGCGTGTGTACGTAACAAACCATATTAATAATTATGCACTTAGTGGTTGAAGGGTGCACTAGGGCCGGATTTCGCTATCGCGTTCAACTCTTGAAGGCGAAGCTTGAGGGTCCCCCAATTTCATTTCTGCCCCTCACGCGGTGTTGCACAGACAGGTACAACGTTAAAGACAACGCTCGCGTGCAGAGAATGTTTTGTATTTTGCTCTCCTGTTAAAGCATCATGATTAGATTTGCACAATTAGGCTAGCAGTGGTTGGCAGTTCTGACTTAGTTTGAGAGACTAGTAGAGACCATGAACACTGTTTCCAAATCTAATCGCTGTCAGGGGAGCAGCAATGCGGAACTTTCTCGTTAAAGGTGCCTTTTAACAGTGTATCATAATTAATGAGCAACCTCCACAATAAGTCCGCATTGGACCAAGCTGTTGTAGATAAAAAAAGGAAGAAGTAGCCATGGAATTCATTCACTGGAAAAGCGTATTGCCTCAGAAGTTCAACGCCACAAAATTTTTAAGAATCCATCCTGTACTAGTGGAGTTACGAAGATTTGTCACACGCTGCAATTACATTCTCTCTTCTCTCGTCCCGACGAAAGCACTGGAAGGTAAGCAGGGAGGGATGGGAGGGGCAAACAAAAAATGTCGTGCGCGCTTTGTGACCTTGAGCACTCTTTTCTTTTCTTTTTTCATCAAATAGCAGCTTTCTCAGTGCGATCGCGCGCGCACGCGTGGACAAGTGACGGCCTCTCGTGGCGACTTCTGTAACAACCGAGCGCATAATGTTCAAATCGGCCAATAGCTGATGGATAGGTCATTTTAAGTGTAATTTTTTGGGCATATTTCATGATTTCTCAAGGGAAGAGAAAGCAATTTTTAGCTGGCTTTCATAATCTATCGCGAATTCCAAGCCGCGTGCTGCGCTATAACATTTGGCTCGTGTGTTCTCGGATGCCTCTACTACCGATCGGCAGCGTTTTCTGACCATGCTCAAAAAGTGTCGCGGCACCTTCAAGCGGTGAGGAAACACCCTTGGTGGGTCACGGAGGCAGAGAGCGCAGAACAGGTAGAAAAATGCGCGTTCTTCTGGGAATTCGTACTAGATGACAATGTTGTCGTTTTATTAGCCTTAAAATGGTCACGAACTACGCCTGTGGCTTGTTAAAGGGGCACTAAGGAGGAACAATAACCTGGTTTAAATCGAGAAACATCCACTCTGAGAACTCTAATGCCATAAGTTGCACTATCATAACTTCATTATTAGCAGAGAAAATCAAGGTTGAAGTTTCCTTTTTACATTTTGCACCGAAATCTCCGCGCCAGACGTCAGAAATTTCAAACTGCATTTTTTCTATATTCGTGACATTGCTTCCATCAAAGATTCCGGAACTGCTTAGGCTAGGTCTATGACACCTACAGATGACAATGTACATCATTTTCACTCCTGAGAAACTATGTAGGTAGGGTGGCATTCTAGCCACCCTAACGTAGGGCCCCAGAGCGACCTCAACAATTCATGACGTCATGGCATTTGGTGCGGGATACTCAAGATGGCGTCTGCACCCACATTTTTTTTTCGTGGTTTCGCCACTTACGCAAGCATTGTCTCGTGGTAAGGGTGGTGTTTCCGGGATTGAGAAATTGTACCTCATTAACGTAAAAAAATCGTCACATGCGAAGCAGCTCTAGCTCGGGGTTGTGTCCGTCCGTCAGTGACTATTTCCTCTCTAACTGCGCATGCGCCAACTCTCTCTCCTCGCGTGAGCGTGAGAAGGTTGGAGGAAGTGGGATGGAAAAAATGGCGGAGAGCTGCCTCCACTTCGCTTCTCCTCTCACGTTTACCTCTCCGATACAGCTGTGCGCTCTTATATAATGCTGCGCACTCGCGCAGCTGCATTCTCCTTGGGTGTTCACTTTGCGGCACACACACGCCAATACACACAAATGGGAGGGAGCTAACATAAGCGGTACACAACATATACACAACTACACACACAAATTAAACATACACGGAAACTACAAATGTAAACAACAAATCGAGGCACAAGTGAACACCAGTGCTGCTTCAAATCCCCGCGCGGTTTCCTTCAGCGGGAGATCATGTAAATTTCTCTTTAATTTTTCCTTAAAAAACACATCTTCCAGAAACAATATTTTGCTATTTAATTTATTTGTTTTATTTATTTATTTATTTACAACAAAATATGGTGGGAGACCAGGGAAAAAAGCTGATACAACCAGCTTGAGGGTGTCCTGGCGACCCTACACGTGCTACAGCCTGCTGTTTGGCGTTGATCAAGCGATAGCATGCCATTGGGCCAAGCGCTGACATAAATCAAGAGTGACATTTAGATTGTATGCGCCCTCTTGTCCCAGGAGACCGACACGTCGCATATAGTGTGCAAACGTTACACAGTGAGCCACACTCGCGCACTAGAATCACAACGTCAGAGAGCGATCGCGTTTCATCAATGCGCTTAAGGCACGCGCTGACGCAGCATCTCTCCGTCATGCCATTTCTTCCTGGGCAGCATCCATCCGTCGTGCTCCTCGATTCGAGTGGAGAGATAAAGCGCTCTAAGGGGGTCACAAATCTCTCTAACTCCGTTCACTCTTTGTGGATTCGAGATATCTTTGGAGAAGTTGACCTGGAAGGCAATTAACTCCAATACTAAGGGTCCTTCGATGATTGCTTGAAAAAGGGGTTCAGGACCCTTTGAAGCAGTCATTGAACTTGAAAATTTGCCCAGATCATTGTCCCACGAAGGAAAAGGGGTAGACGCGGACAGCCTCGATCTCTTAACTGCCACTTGAGCACAACGACGTGAGAAGACATGCTGAGACATGCGCTCATTTCAGAGCTTATCGGTGTGGCATGCGAAAGTGCGCTAACGTCATTTCTGCACTGTTGCGCACGCGTCGCGCACCTCCTAATTAGTCTACCACTTTCAATTTCATCCACGTGCACTTACTGGCTGCACCATGCATGGAAGAATGTGCGCTTGCGCGTCCGCTCACACGCAAACCGTATACGCTAATCATTCCTATGTACACAAGAAATGAAACGCCCGAAAACCACCGGTGTAACCTTACTTCCTCTTCACACCATCTCACACACAAGCACACAGACTCTAAACCATAATGAGTGCTGTAAAGAAGACACCACCAACGCGTCACCACTCTGCGTCACGACAAATTAGTGCAAGCAGCGCGTCGCTTGTGTGTCGAATCCCGGATATCTTTCGATTCAGCTAGTTGTCGTTTTCTTTCAAGCACCGTCATGGGAAAAACAGGGTCAAGTGGGTTAAAAGGAGAGAAAATGCGAAAGCATGCGTCGTTGCCCTCGTATGCCATTGACGTCGGACTGACCCAGAAGAGAATATTAAAGCGGAACCGAAGTACGCACAGACCGCTCTCAAATTTCAGTCCTTATGTGCGTCCGCGGTCAAAATTTGCCTCGGTCACGGCGAGCAATTACGCAAAGCTTGTACTTGCAACGTGAAGAGTGCGCTTACGCTCCTCGCGACGGCGGCACATTACGAGATTCATCCGAGGGACACTTAAGACTTCGCTTAATGAACGTAGTTGGACACTTGAGCACCTATGGCCTCCCTGCCTCTATTTGTACGACAGGATTCGCGCGTAACATTGAATGCGCGCACTTGTGTCATGGATCGTTTAAGATAATTTTATTTCCGGATATATCTTACACAACTTATGTGCACACAGTCGATGTTCAGCAAAACTCAGAGTTATTCAGAATCCTTTAGTGGCGGGTGTAAAGAAATGTGCATATGTACAAAAAAGTCATAAAGGTTGCACTACCAACATGAAGAGTTGTGCGCCACTGTTTTGCGAAAAATTATGTAGTGTAGATTGTGTCGTTGTCTCCAATGAGCCATTTCAGCTATGGGAACTGATCTTTTATTGAGTTAAGCCTTCATTTTAGTTCGCTTCATTACAATGTTGCATTTAGTCGTAAAACTTCTCAGTTTTCCGCATGAGCATCGTTGTTGAATGTAGCAGCACAAGTGTTACGCTGCTAAGCCCCTGTGCGGCAGTCCAATTGCGGGCATACAGAAAGAAACTGGTAGAGGGAGCGTTGCCAATTGAGAAAGAACGAAAAAAAGAAAGAAGTAAAAAGAAAGGAAGGAAAATCAAAATAAATCAATAAATCAATAAAGGAATAAATAAATAAATAAAAAAATAAAAAAGAGAGAAAGAAAGAAAAAGCGGGTACACATGTGCTAAGCTTCACTTGCAACCATTTTTCACAGGAGAAAGGCTTTCGACTTTCTTCAATTAATTGTTGCCGAATAATCAATCACAAACGATGATGACCGACATCGGTAGGCGGTTGCTCAGCGCTACTGCCGTCATAATGACTAGTGTTTGGCCGAGCCTGATCTTGGAAAGCTCCTCGTAGGCAGCGCCATTCGCGCAGGTTAAGTAACAAAATTCCGGTATTCTTGCGAACGTAAAGCGCAAAAGATAGATAGAAAAATAGATACAGAAAGAGAGAGAGAGGCGCACATGAGCGAGTCACGTTATGCGTGAGGCAGATAGCCGATGGTCAGCGATAACGAGGGAATGCCTACCTAGAGATGGAAGCCGCAGTGTAGATCACCTAGAAAGCCGGTTAGGGTGATGCAATTAAGAAATTTCGAAGAACCAAGTGCAATCAGATCGCGCAACACAGGATAAATCAGAGGTCATCATTATTAATAATAACTGATGGGGTTTAACGTCGCAAAACCACGATATCATTATGAGACACGCCGTTTTGAAGGACTCCATATAATTAAGCCGCCTGGGGTTTTAACATGCGCCTAAATCGAAGTACGCGGGCCCCGAACATGCCCACCTCTCCTGAAAATGTTGTCACCGTGGCCGAGATTCAATCCGACGACCTGCGGGGCAAAATTAGAGATCATTGAAAAAGAAATTCGTCATACAGTGAAAAGAGGACATGCTGCTGCTGCTGCGGGTGATGATGACAATGACATTACATTTCGTAAATAGTTATTGCATTTGACCTTTGCTCCATACTTACGATCATGTATCATCTCCCTCTTACGCGTTTCACAGGAGCGTTCCACTACTGTGCCAAAATCGATATCAGTGTACGAGGCAGGCGGCAGCGCTCCTTCGGAGAGTACGACGAGAATTATTTTTATTCATAGATGTTGACGGTAGCAATCGGAGTTATACAGTCCGCAGGCACTGAAACGCCAGATCAGTCCTTTGGGGGCGAAGCTCCCTATGCCATTGGTCACGCGCCCGCGATCTATGAGTAGTAATAGTAGCCACCTTCACGGCCGGACTGGAGGAGAGTCATGTGCGCACCCTTTTCAACGGAGGAGAAAACCAGCGCACGTTAATCGTAAATGAGAAGATAGTTGTTTCTGATGAAATAACCTACAGAGACGAGTATCGGTTACTTTATCTCCAATAAAATTTGCCTTGAGTTTGATGCTTACTTAGAAAAAACTAGTATCAGAAGGACGCACTTAGAGCACTCTCTGAGCAGAAAGGGTTGCCATTAAAAACTCGCTGGGCTTTACCTCCTTGGTTTTAGCAAAGTTTAGCGAGAGTTAGACTGCATTGCCATGATTTAGCGGTGGTGAAAGGAAGCGCTGGCCGCAAAACAGAGCGAAGACACGAAGCGCATGCAGTAAGACAGTTCGTGCGTGCTGCTCCTCTAGACCGGTGGAGTCACCTCTCGTTTCGTCCTTGGAATGTCTGCTGTATGGCGTTACTTCTAAATGATGAATATAAAATGAAAAGATGCAAGATGGTGGTACTTCAGGGTTCTCTAGATGGATGGGCACGGAGGACGGACGAATGGACAGACACACAAACAGATACACGGACGGACGGATGGATGGACGGATGCGTATACGGATGCACAGACGGACGCATGGACGGACGCATGGACGGACGCATGGACGGACGCATGGACGGATGCATGAACGGACGCATGAACGGATGGACGTGCGAACAGTCGGAACCACGGACGGAAGTAAGAACGAACGCACGGACGGAAGCGCGGACGGACTGATGGATGCTTCGCCCCACCCATAATCATGCACTCTATGAATATGCTGTTAATCTTTGTTAATATTTTAATTGTTTAATGATTGTTGGGAGTGACTTTTTCGGATATTTGCATGATGTCAGCACATGTGTGATTATCATGGTGATTTTAGGGCCTGTGTTTATTCTTCACCAGTATTACTGGCGCCCTAGAAATTGTATGAAAAAATAACGACTTGCTTTTTCCCAAGATTCTTGTAACCTCGATTCATGTATTGTCGGAAAGTACCCTGGACGGTTTCTAGTTCGGAACATCTAATGTGCTAATACATGTCCATGTTATATTTTTATTGCCCGAAATGAATTTTAGTCATCAAAATATATATCGCCATTTGAATCGAGCGGTTTAATGTAATGCAGACTTTTATGTAATTGTAAGTGGTCAAGAAAATGCGTGGAATATGGCGCCAACGTATGACCCTGGGAAAAAAAGTATGTGCCCGCATCACATGCACAGTCCTAAACATTCGCGTTTCAATCCTTGAGTACGGTACGTACGCTATTCTTGTACGCGTTCGCTGTTACACACAAGCACGCACACGAACGCTGACGCACATCGATACACCCTCAAACGCACACGCTTACGCACGCACGCACACGCACGCACGTACACACACGCGCCCACCGACATTGCTCAAGTGGGAACACGCGTTAATTTTTTCTATCTCCTTATTGTACTCGCAGGCTGCTGTTCCGAAAGGTTGGTCATTTTGGCTCAGCGAATATCCGGTACAAATGCGTTGTTGTGAACGACACGTGGCGTGATATCTTGAGTAGGAAATTGAAAGCACTTCCGTGCTGGAGTTACGCCTCTTCACCGATCAGAGCGCACATCCACTTGTGGGCACGCGTGCTACGCGCGTACGCACCCACACCTGCACATACGGGCCCAAACAAACACAGCGATTCGGATTGTCACAGATGAAACTGGACGACGTACTTGAAATGTCGGACTCGGGGTTCGCGTCATTTAGCTTGGCAAGAAATTATTAATGTGCACGAAAAGCGTCGAAATGAATACGATTGTGTACGTATGCGTCATCACCCGTTTTGATGGGCACGTTTTGTAAAAGCATTGCTGGCTCCAGGATTTACAGGGACAGCTGTTATGAGATAACACGCAACTCGGGTCACGCGCAGTTACCCGCCGCCACCGGTGTCCGTAACCACATCGCGCAAAATTAGAAAAAAAAAAACTAGCTCCAATAACACAGTGGATCTCGAACGCGTGTCTGCTGTGTGGCAGCCCAGTATTCTATCACAGAGACACACCGGTGCTTGCGAATTGTTCGCAAGCTTGCCTTAGACGGGCTTGATGTCGGGAAAGCCATCGCATTAATACGACTTATGAAGCGTTTTAAAAATAGCGAAAGAACAAGCACTTGTCGCACAATGCGAATAGCGTAACGAGTGGGCCTTCAAGTGCTACCACCCAGAACAAAGCTTGTTCTTGTTCCCCTATTAACTGTGGCGCATAGCTGCTTCAGCCATAGTTCTCATCGTAGTCAGCTACTGCAGAAACAATTGCCACAACATTCCATGCAAGTGTTTAGCGGATACATCGCTTCTCAGAAGAATGACGAAAAATAGCATAGCGAATGTCGGCGTACTACTCTAAACAATTTATTAATAATGCTCTAGTGGGTATCAAGCAGATGTGCTCAGTAGTTACCCAATGAATGTCTTTAAAGACTCTGAAAAACCGCTTTTCTAGCTTTCGCTGTGACTGTGCTGCGGCTTCCATGCAGGCCTGGCGTTTTTTTAAAGACGATAGCTTATTTTGGGGGACCTTCGACACAAAAGTTTTGGTCTGTCTGTCTGTCTGTCTGTCTGTCTGTCTGTCTGTCTGTCTGTCTGTCTGTCTGTCTGTCTGTGTGTACAATTGTCTGTTTTTCCACCCTTAACGGTACTGGGTACTCCAAACGGCACCAGAAAATACCCCAAACGGCCGACCCCATCTGCACCGCCCAACAATGTTGCTCAAGATTCAGAGTTCATACTTGTGGGATTGTCAATTAAAAAGCAATAATTGCGCATATCTGAGGCACCATAACAACACGTATATATTCTGAATGTGCATCTTTTACTATAGAAAAGGCATACATAAGTAATTTTAAGGACCGTAGCGTTTATCACGCGGCGCTTACCATGCAACACTTGCACGAAAAAGCGAGTGTTACAACACTTTGCAAAGATGACTCGGTGGTGGCACCTACCCGTCACCTTGCGCTCTACACCTTATCACCTCTGAGATGGGTGCGCCTGCCCGTCTCAAAGCCGCGTGCTTCGTTTTCCAAGAAAACTGCCAGATGGCGCTCATGTCTTGATGTACTTGATGTCCTCGTTCGCCTCCGCTGCACGCTCGAGGCACTCTTACACAGCGCCTTCACAATACCATTCACTGATTGTCTTGCGCATAACGTCAAATAAATGTTTTGTTTACTCTCTCCACACGCAAGACTATCGTATTTCGACGACATTAGCAGATTACCATGCAGATACGGGGCCAATTTGCCAATTTCTTTAAAGATTTCTGCCCTGTTTTTACTATATATATATATATATATATATATATATATATATATATATATATATATATATATATATATATATATATATATACCAAAAACAAAAGTGATGCTGGGTCCGGGAAATATTATTCGTATAGGAAAGAAGACGCACGTACGAAGTTATTTTATTTGACGTTTCGGCCGTGGGTCCGGCCTTCATCAGAATAGAGTTTACGGCACGAGTGCTGTTTATATACATGTGCATATCAGTAAGATACAAATGTCAAAACCGACATGATAGGCTATATATGGGCATATATATATATGCAAGTCACACAATATAAAGAGCACCTAATCTACGAGTAATAAGATATTGCTTCCATGCACGAGCACGTTGTTTACAAATAAAAGATGAAACGCATAAAATATAAAGCACATAACATGAAGAGTAGTCCGACCCGGTAAAAGCAAGAGAAGAAAAAAACTATAAAATACTAATAAAAATGACAAAGACGTTACAAAGCTGCTACGTAATCAACGGATACAGACAATGTAGTGCGACTTGCTGAGCAAGGTTGAAAAAAGTTGGACAGGGTGATACAAGTTACGCAGATAAGCAACTAAGTTTTCCTACGTTTTCATTCAGACCAGATGCGACGGCGTTGAACTTATAGATGAGGAATGATTCACGGGCTTCTCTATCATAATTTGTGCGGAAACCAGATTCTAGTAATGTGACTTGTAGGTTTTCAAAAGAGTGGCCAGGGAGGTGCACGTGTCTTGAAATGGGCAAGTGGGGCAAGGTGTTAGCATGAGATTTATGGTTGTTAAAACGCAGTCTAAAAGGCCCTTCTGTTTGACCAATGTACTGTATTTCACATAGCGCACATTCTATCATGTATATCACGTTCTTAGAATCGCAGTCAAGATTGCCTTTGATTTTTAAGGAAAAGTTGGAACCAGTACTGGTGACCTGTTGGCATGTGCGCATGTAAGGGCATACTTTACATCGCGGTTTTTGGCAAGGATGGCACCCGATCGTGTCAGGACTGTTTGCTTTCGATGATGATGACGATGAGAGTATGTCTCGAATAGTTTTAGCTTTGCGATACACTGCTTTAGGTGGTTCGGTGAAAATGTTTCTTAAGCGTTCACTTTGCATTAGAATATTGTGGTGCTTTCTCAGCACATTCGAAACACGCGGAACTGACGCAGAATGGGTAAGGACTAAGTTTGTCTGCGGTGAGGGAGTCGAGTTTTTAGCAGCGCACAACAGCGTTCTACGATTATGCATGTCGGCACGTTTTATTGCGTCATCAATTAATTGCGGCGGATATTTTTGTTTGACTAGAGCATCCTTTAGTGTTCTGCAATTTTTTTGAAACTCTGATTGCTCTGAGCAGATTCTTTTAAAGCGTAAGGCCTGACTGTAAGGGATGCTAGTTTTGCAATGTTTCACGTGGCTACTGTCAAAGTGCAAATACTGTTGCCGGTCTGTAGGCTTCCTGTATAGAGCAGTGGATAGCTTATCATTTACAATTGAAATGCTTACATCAAGAAAACTAAGAGTTGATGTGGAATAGGTATGAGAAAATGATATTGATGGATGGGCATCATTAAAGTCAGATATGAAGGAAAGCAACTCCTGTTCACCATGCGGCCAAATAAGGAAAATGTCATCAATGTAACGTCTATAATAAAAAGGTTTCAGCGTGCGGGTTTGCAAAAATTCACTTTCAAGCTGGCCCATGAATATATTGGCGTAGTTGGGTCCAATACGCGTACCCATTGACGTGCCGCTAACTTGGACATAGTGTTGCCCTTCAAATTGAAAGTTATTTAGCTCTAAAATGAGCCTGAGCAATACTGCTAATGTGTTGCTGTCGATAAATTTACCCGGTGATGCTGCTTCATAGGACCTGGCGACTGCCGCTATTCCGTCTACATGCGGAATGTTGGTGTATAAAGACGCTACGTCTAGCGTGACCAAAAAGGAACCTTGAGGAACAATCAGATCAATTATACCAGAAACAAAGTCGGTAGTGTCCCTTACGTAAGATGGAAGCGATGCTGGGATACTGCTGATCAGAGAATCGACATAGCTGGACAATTTTTCTGTGACAGTACCTATACCTGAAATAATGGGACGGCCGGGGTTGTTTATCTTGTGTATTTTAGGCAAAAGGTAAAAACGACCAGGAACAGGACTTAGGGGAATAAGAGAATGAATCGCATTGTCAGGCATCTTTTTGTTTTCCCGAAGCTCTAGCAAAGTGCTCTGGACAAGAGATTTAAATTGTTCAGTGGGGTCGTGATCCAGACGCTTGTAAAAACTCGTGTCTGCGAGCTGTCTTTGGGCCTCTGCTTCATAATCAGACTTGTTCATTACGACAACAGCCCCACCTTTGTCTGCAGGCTTGATGACGATGTCATTGCGACAGGACAAGGCATTTAATGCTTTCATTTCACTGGTGGTTAGGTTACGGCGAAACGGCGTTTGCTTTCGATACGACTGTATTACGTCTCGTTGTACAGCTTTGATATACATATCTAAGCATCTGTCTCGTTGTGAGGGAGGTACCCAACGTTTTCCAGAAGGTAATGCGTTGGTGGAACTATTTGTATTTTGCCGGTCATGAAAAAACTCGCGCAAGCGTAAGTTGCGGGCAAAATTATCCAAGTCTTTCAGTAATTGAAATTCACTGTGTCCGCCTGTGGCAGGACAGAAATTAAGACCGCGGCACAGAACACTGCGCTCCTCAGCAGTTAGTACAATGTCCGAAATATTTACTATATTGTTCTGCTCCTTGACGATATGTTTGTTAATGGAAGGTGACAAAGAAGTATCGGGGTAAGCTTGTACCGGATTCGTTAGCAAAGGGACGTAATTGCATGCATTGTTCTGGCTAGGGCACCAAACACCGTCACGCGACATTTTCTTGACTTTCAATGCGTAAATTTCACGATGCTTTTTATATGCGAATGCCTCTAGTGCGGCGGATTCATTAGACGAGAGGTTTAAATTTGCTAACATTTGATTTTGTTGGTGCAAGATATTTTTGCTTGAAGAACGATAATGATCAAGGGTAACTCGGGTGAGTTGTAGTGAAGCATTTCTTAATATGTCGTCCCACCTATCTATATTTTGCTGAGACATGTTAGATAGGGCTGGTTTCACAATGATACGTAGACCCTTAGGTGCAACAGACGCGGTTAAGTAGGTGTTCAAAGTATCTACATGTAGGTCGTTGCGAACACGTTTTTCTACAACTTTCCGTAACCTTAAAAATTCTTTTGAACAGAGGCAAGAAGTGTTTTTACCGGGTGACAAAGTCTGTAGTCAATCAGCAGGTCCCTGTCGCACGGTTTGGGTATGGCTGCGAAGCTTGTAGCGGTGACCACTGGCTGAGGGATCTGGAGGGTCCTTTGCTGAATGCGAAGGTCCAATTGACGAACCTCTCGTAGCGGAGTCTACGAGAGGTTCGTCAAACCGCGATGTAAAGTATGCCCTTACATGCGCACATGCCAACAGGTCACCAGTACTGGTTCCAACTTTTCCTTAAAAATCAAAGGCAATCTTGACTGCGATTCTAAGAACGTGATATACATGATAGAATGTGCGCTATGTGAAATACAGTACATTGGTCAAACAGAAGGGCCTTTTAGACTGCGTTTTAACAACCATAAATCTCATGCTAACACCTTGCCCCACTTGCCCATTTCAAGACACGTGCACCTCCCTGGCCACTCTTTGAAAACCTACAAGTCACATTACTAGAATCTGGTTTCCGCACAAATTATGATAGAGAAGCCCGTGAATCATTCCTCATCTATAAGTTCAACGCCGTCGCATCTGGTCTGAATGAAAACGTAGGAAAACTTAGTTGCTTATCTGCGTAACTTGTATCACCCTGTCCAACTTTTTTCAACCTTGCTCAGCAAGTCGCACTACATTGTCTGTATCCGTTGATTACGTAGCAGCTTTGTAACGTCTTTGTCATTTTTATTAGTATTTTATAGTTTTTTTCTTCTCTTGCTTTTACCGGTCGGACTACTCTTCATGTTATGTGCTTTATATTTTATGCGTTTCATCTTTTATTTGTAAACAACGTGCTCGTGCATGGAAGCAATATCTTATTACTCGTAGATTAGGTGCTCTTTATATTGTGTGACTTGCATATATATATATGCCCATATATAGCCTATCATGTCGGTTTTGACATTTGTATCTTACTGATATGCACATGTATATAAACAGCACTCGTGCCGTAAACTCTATTCTGATGAAGGCCGGACCCACGGCCGAAACGTCAAATAAAATAACTTCGTACGTGCGTCTTCTTTCCTATACGAATATATATATATATATATATATATATATATATATATATATATATATATATATATATATATATATATATATATATATATATATGTGTGTGTGTGTGTGTGTGTGTGTGTGTGTGTGGGGTGGGGGGTGGGGGGGTTTGTGTTACGCTGTGATGACTGGGAAACGTGGCCTGGCTCACACGTCTTATTCTACTGTCACTTCCTTTGCCTCTACCATTAGTCACTTCCTACGTCGCAGGATTCCCCCTCCCCTCGAAAGAATGCGTGAGTTACAAGCTTTGAAGCATGAACAAGTGGAGTCTTATAATAAGAAAAGTATATATAGGAAAATGGAGCAGTTTCCTGTAACACGGTGGTTCCATGCATTTGCACAAATGCGTTCACAGTCAAGGCAGTACGGTGACATCTAGAAGACCTCAGGTGGGCCAGGTTGGCTGTTGCGTTCTGGAGAGCATAACGGTGCATTCGACGTGGAAAATGATGATGACACAGCCTGGATAGTAGCGAGAAACGACTAAATTTGGGAGTCCTTGACTAAATTTGGAGAGTCGGATGTCCCATGCGTTGGATTCTGAGTCGCGGCTGCGACAAACGCTTTGCATCTATAATGCGTGGTTCTTGACAGATTGTGACGGCGTGATGCCCGAGTGCTGGTGGTGTGCAACAAGTTCTTCCACGTCTTTCTTGGCGTTTTCCGTGGTGTTGTCGTTTGTGTAGCCACGGGCGCAGAGAGCGTCTGCGGCGGTGGTGGTGGTAGAAACATTGTTACAGAAAATGTAACAGAGAGTTGCGGCATATTGCATGATTGAGTGGCAAGAGCCTATTCCGGGATGCTAATGGAGTTGGCTGCTGCTCTTGTGTGCCTCAATAAGGAGCGTTGAGCATCCAAGGTTGAGCAGCAGAGCAGATACTCCTCCCAAGGCACTCTAGTAGGGATGGGGAAAGGGGCTGGAAAAAGAAGAGGGTCAGTAGGGCACGAAGCGACGGCGTGGTAGGTGTCAGCCAGGACCTGGCAGGTCAAGCAGGTGCCACTGATTTCCGGCAAAAAATGCCTGGCGACCACCGGACTGAGATAGGTGTTCGTATGGAGGCGGCGTATTATTCGCTCGTCTGCTTTCTCCAGACCACTTGCGGGGTCCGGGTACAGGTGGCGCGAAGCCCGGTAATAGGCAAGAATTTCGGGAAGCGCGTCAGATTCGTATTGCCAGATTCCGACTCGGGCATGGAGGGGCAACGGCCCGAATGAGAGAAGCGCGGGCAACGGTGTTTGCCGCCTCGTTGCCGGGCAGGCCCGAGTGGCCTGGGGTGCACACTATATGAATGGGGTGAGGGTTAAAGCGCCAAGAGGCTGCCCGAAGTAGGTTAGCTGTCAGCGTGGCTATGGAACCCTTAAGGTATTGCGAACAGGCTGAGCGCGAGTCCGCCAGGATTATGCGTGAGGTGGGATGCGAGGTGGCCAAAGCAATGGCAACCTCTTCAGCTTTCGTCACAGTGTTGGCTCTAAAGTAGATGCCATCAACGTGTTTTCCCTCTGTGATCACGGCGGCCGCGAAGTGACCTACATCTACGTCCCCTAACGTCTACGTCTACGTCTACGTCTACGTCCCCCTACGCCTTTCCACCTACATCTACGTCCCGCTACGTCTACGTCTCTGGCCCCTGAAGGGCCGCGGAACGTCTTAGTCTACGACCGCGATGTAGCTCGGGGTTCATATTGTGGGGTAGTGGTTACATCCTTAGTTTGTTCCGCCAACCTTCCGGTATGGGCGTCGGGGTGTCTTGATCGGAGATCGCATTGAGGTCGAGCCTGTGTAGTAGACGTCGCCTTGAGGGCGTCTGCGACAGACGATTAATTTGGCTAACACGACGAGGTTCCTTCATCCGTAAATGTCCTATTTCTTGAAACGGTTCTTGGATCAAAGACCTTATTAAATACGAAGCATTTCTTAGTGAACATCGACGACATTGAGCGTATCTATCTATCTATCTATCTATCTATCTATCTATCTATCTATCTATCTATCTATCTATCTATCTATCTATCTATCTATCTATCTATCTATCTATCTATCTATCTATCTATCTATCTATCTATCTATCTATCTATCTATCTATCTATCTATCTATCTATCTATCTATCTATCTATCTATCTATCTATCTATCTATCTATCTATCTATCTATCTATCTATCTATCTATCTATCTATCTATCTATCTATCTATCTATCTATCTATCTATCTATCTATCTATCTATCTATCTATCTATCTATCTAGCCGCCTATGACTTTCAGCTCTCCTGGCCATTTAAACGTAGGTATGAATACCAAACTTGGTATGGCATAACATGACTGTATGAAGAACATCTTAGACTAGTCATAACATGAAAATCATGATATGTATGCCATGAACACCAAGATTTACATTTCATGCTCCTGCCGCTCTTGCGGTGGTTTTGTTCAAATGGCATGTTGTAAAACTGATATCGTATGGCATAATTGAATGGCGAACACAAGCGACAGACCCTAACATGAAAATCATGACATGCGTGTCGTGTAACAACAAGACTACATGCCACGCTCATGATGCGGTCGTGGCCGTTTCGTTAGCGTCATGTATATCAAATTTGGTATTACAGTACGTGAATGGATGACGAAGGTATGTGACTGGTGCAAACATGATAATCATCAGATGCGTGTCATCTAACAACGTGATTACATGCCACGCTCATGATGCGCTGGCGGCCGCTTTGCTAGCTTCACTTTTACTAAATTTGGTATTACGCAACGCGAACAGACGGCTTAGGTAAATGACACATCCAAACATGATAATCAGGACATGCGTGTCATGTAACAACATGACTACATGCCACACTGATGATGCGTTCGCGGCCCTTTCGCTAGCTTCACATATAGGAAATTTGGTATTACGTGACGTCAATGGATGACGAAGGTATGTGACTGGCGCAAACAT
>NW_027465220.1:0-35601 GCF_043290135.1 Rhipicephalus microplus | reverse complement strand
GATCGATGTGGTATAAATCGCACCTCTTTGTACTTTGGTCAAACCAAGCAGTTTTGCTCATTCTGAAAGTTGTATTCTTTATAATACTACGCAATTCACTTTTTTCGAAATATTGGTTGCCACGATGTGTAGACCTACTTTGTGTGCTCTGGACGGCTCTGGAAGGCCAACTGCAAATCTTCTTTGCACAGCTGATGCCGTCCGGATAGTCGTTGATAGATTACTTAACAGGTTGTCAGCCTCCGAAGGTATTATGTAAGCGAAAGTACGCATGCGTAAAACATGCAGCGAACGAACACTCTTCCAACGCTGTAAAGAAGAAAGAATGCATAAAGGGTGGTGCATTTTACGCTCCAATCTCGTCCTATGTAAGGCGCTTTAGAGTTAGGGCTGTTTTGCCTGTAATTGCGTGACCCTTGCAGGGTTCCTCACAGTGCAACCGTGCACTTGAAACGGGCAGGTGTTGAACCACCCCGCAAGGAGATGGGGAAACTTCGCTGCGACCGGACCGCTTGACAGTCCGTGTTTACGGGAGGAGAGGCGCGCCCGAGAGGAGGTGCGCTCTCACTCTCTGCCGTCCCCGTGAATGCTGAAATGAGCGCGGTCGCGTTGCGTGGCTTCGGTGAAACTGCCGTATCGCGATATGTAGTGGAGCTGCCACAGTAAAATTTGAGACACGCGTAGCCAGCCAAAGGTGCTGTTACTTTGCCGAATTTCACGTGCCGGCGTCCACAACAACGCGAGCACGCTTTGTTTAGAAATTTCCGGCCATGAGGCCGTGCCCGGACCGCGTGTGTTAGTCCCTTGGTTTGGCGACAAGGATGGCGTCAAAGTGACGCCGTGAAACGGGTTTCGTGCGTGCAAATGAGGCATTGATGTGATTAGAGAGAAAGCGAGAACATAGAAAAGAAAAAAAAAAAAGAGGGGGGGGGGCACACGCCGGGGACGAGTAGTCGCAAAGTGTTAAGTGTGCAGTTTATTTACGTGCGGCACACAGGTGAGCTGTTGCAGCTGTGAGTTTTGACAAATATTGCGTGTGTCATGTTCAGTGGACACGATGAAACGTTTTTTAGCGAACGCGTTGTATCCGCTGGGCTTGTACGTACGCGTACATGAATTGTCGCTTACTCGGTTTGATGTCTCCTTGCCGCTGGGGCAGCTGATACGACTGATACGCCATTTTGCAGCAGTGAAGGGTGCGTGAATGAATGGGCAAGAAACTTAGCAACAGTAACGAGAAAAGAATTAAAAACAAACAAACAAACGAAAGCATGTTTGCCGTGTATATTCAATCTTGTAGTGCAGAAAAATAGTCAGTGCAGCAACCTGCGCGGCCAACGCGCTCCTCGCGAAGAAAAGAGGGAGAGAGAGACGAGCTGGCCGCCGACCAACCGGCGTGCGCCGTTCGCCTTCCTCCTCAGTCTCGCGGGCCGGCGCCGACACCGCGACTCGATCGTGTCGAGCATTCGCTTTCCGGGCGCGTTTCGAAGCAGAAGCAGAAACTTCGGAAGCCGTCATGTCTGGCCGTGGCAAAGGTGGCAAAGGGCTGGGGAAGGGTGGCGCCAAGCGTCATCGAAAGGTGTTGCGTGACAACATCCAGGGCATAACCAAGCCGGCCATCCGTCGTCTGGCGCGCCGTGGCGGTGTCAAGCGCATCTCTGGCCTCATCTACGAGGAAACTCGCGGCGTTCTCAAGGTGTTCCTCGAGAACGTGATCCGCGATGCCGTCACTTACACCGAGCACGCCAAAAGGAAGACCGTGACAGCCATGGACGTCGTGTACGCCCTCAAGCGTCAGGGCCGCACCCTGTACGGATTCGGAGGCTAAGAAGCCAGCGGCGTCGCCTGCAGCCAGCCAACGAGAACACAACAGCCCTCTTCAGGGCTACCCACTTGATGCTTCGGCAGTGTGATCCCAGCGGTTCGCCATACCCGTCCGTCCCTCTTTGCAATATCATTGCGTCATCGCTCAGGTGAGCAGCACCTCGTGTAGTAGTAGCTTGATCGCGCTGGGTACTTGTCACGTTCACCGCATTTCGTTCGCGTCGTCGTCTTTCTCCTGGGTCTGCATGCACGAATCAATCGCCGCATCTGCGAGTTCTTCCTCTCCTTCCTGCAAGCCAAGCTGCTAAAACGGGCCCGTCAAGCGAACGTCGCCTAGTTACCTTATCGCGCGAAGGAAGAAGCCGAGCGCAGCGTTCTACCCTGGTCACTGCATTCTTGGAGACACGACTATGCTCAGGAAGCACGAACTCGCTTTTTTCTTTGGAATGCCCACTACACGATCGCGTCACGTTGTGTCAAAATAAATAAAAACGCACTATGTTCTACCGTGGGGCACCCAGACGAAGAAGGGATGTGTACTTACAAATGAAAAAATTGATTGTGACAGGTTGGTCGTGTTTACCGCGCCCGCTGTGCACTCAGAAGTGCCCCATTCAATAACACATTGTGTACATTGTCACGCCTAATAATTTTTGTTTGTTTTTTTTTTTTCACACCTGGCGCTGCCGAGCTGCAAAATACAAAAAAAAAAGAAAGAAAAGTGGAAGGGGATGTTTAAACAGAATTTCTGCGCAAGTCAGAAGCAAGTACACAATAAGCGCTGCCCATGCAGCGTGCTGAGGGAAGCTGCACTTGATAGAAGTGGCACTCATGTACTGTACTGGTGCTGCGAACACTGCAGTTGTGAAAGCTTTACTTGGACGGACAGCTACGCAACAAGTGTTTCCATTTCGCCGGCAGAGGTGGTCACTCTAGGGAGGCTGGCTTCGCCGCCCACGCGAGAGGGGGGGGGGGGGGGGACTAGCCCATGATGTAAACGCGAGAGGTTCGAGCGCGGGAAATTCGAAAGCAAGGCGCGCTCGCGTGAGCCTGCCGTCAGATGGCGACACCAACCCACGAGCATTGCATTTTCAAGTGCACCCTTGGTTTCCCACCCACCTCCGCACAGGACGAGGCGTGTCGAATGTGTAACCAAGGCGCACGACAGTGGTTCTGCTCAGGCAAGCCTACCTATAACAAAAATTGTTCTCCATGTGTGTACCTTCATTTTCTCGTGAAAATGTGAAAGAGGAGTGAATGGGGCTTTTTGAGGCGCGTGTTGATCTTCGTTTCTATTATGATTATTATTTTTCACCCTTTCATTGAGTCCATTTCCTGCTTTTTGTGCCACATATTTAGCACTTAGAGGTTGGGGGGGGGGGGGGGGGATTGCTGATGTGTAAGATGGAAAAGAAGAGGAAAGTGAGCCCCGAAACTGTCTGCATCAGGATGCGACACCTCAGCGGTAGCTCACAAGGGATGGGGGGTGAGGGGGGATTAAAAGGGTGGGAATAAAAGTGTAGAGAAAGAGACATGAGGGAAGCCAGAGTGAGACGACATATCGAGGGAATAGGAGTAAAAATGAAACAAAACATTCGAACGCAAACACCCCGTACATCCAACCGCCATTGAGCGCACCTAGTAGTTTGGCAAGTATGTATGAGTGATTCTTAAGAGGGAAAGGAAGATAAAATTGAGTCCCGTTACTGTCTGCGATTGAGCAAGTAGGCGCGCTCAGTGGCAGTTGGATGTACGGGGTGTTTGTGTTAGAATGTTTTGTTGCGTTTTACTCCTTGTCGTTGCGCGGACGTGTATGCATATACCAACACTGCCGGTGGTCTCTCGTCGTCTTCGCCCATCTACGTAATGGTCGCAAATAAGCGACAACGCAAGGAGCAAGTTTTTTTGGCGTGGCAGTGCGCATTTGCCCTCGGTGATGCGAGGCGCTCTAGTGCGATGCGCGCTGTTGGCGTGAATGGTGGCGTCTCGCACTCCGTCGCGCCGCTTCGGGAAGCGACGAGCTACAGCGTCGATTGATGTGTTGCCTGGAAGGCGAAAGAAATGCGCAGCAGGCTGTATTGTACAGCGGTAGTGGTTTCGTTTCGGTGTACCTCTTTGCAGCCGCGAACTGCACGGTTGCCCGAAAATGAGCGCCAGCCAGCATCCTGGCGTACGCTTCCGCGCTCGCACGCGGACGGGTTCTCACGCTTCGGCCAATGGGAGGGAGAGAGATGGGTCGTGCGGCGAAGCCGCTTTTGCCGATCTCCGGCAGGAGCGCAGTTTCGCTCCGTCAGTCGAGGTGATCGGACGCACGCAGCATGGCCCGAACTAAACAAACCGCGCGCAAGAGTACTGGAGGCAAGGCTCCGCGTAAGCAGCTTGCTACCAAGGCTGCTCGCAAGAGTGCCCCTGCCACAGGCGGGGTGAAGAAACCTCACCGTTACAGGCCTGGAACCGTGGCCCTGCGTGAAATTCGCCGATACCAGAAGTCGACCGAACTGCTGATCCGCAAGCTTCCCTTTCAGCGCCTGGTGCGGGAAATCGCTCAGGACTTCAAGACGGACCTCCGTTTCCAGAGTTCTGCCGTGATGGCCCTACAGGAAGCTAGCGAGGCCTACCTCGTTGGTCTTTTCGAAGACACCAACCTGTGCGCCATCCACGCTAAGCGCGTCACCATCATGCCAAAGGACATCCAGCTGGCTCGGCGCATTCGCGGTGAGCGCGCCTAAGTTGGGCTGCTCCCTGCGCTTCGGTCGACAGGCAAGCAACAACAAACGGTCCTTCTCAGGACCACCAACGTGTCTGCTTTGGCTACGAGACCACTCCAGGCCACGTACTCCGGCCGCACCCTCTTTTGCTGTCATGTTTTGTACGTACGTGGCTGCCGTTGTCTAGCGCGCGGAAGAACGGAACGTCGGCGCGTCGTTATTACGAAGAAATGGCTCAGCTTTGACAAATTCAAGGTAAAAGTGTGTATCATTATGAGTAGACAGAGAAAAGGTAGGCTAGCTTCAGTCGGTGTGTGTGCAGCAGCCGTGCTGCGACCCTGTGGTGTGTCAATTTCATTTATGTGTTTACCTTTTTGCCCGCCGCTTGTAAGGTGTTTTTGAGGGCTTCTGTTTGCGTAACGCCATGGTGACTTGGGCTGCTGGACCCCGGCGCAACTTTTGGGTGCACTCGTAGGAGGTGATGAAGTTTTACCGAGAGACGAAATAAACAATTGTATCGGGCCAGTTGGTAAGGATCCATCTCGCTAGGAAGCGCAGCCACTATTACACAGACCTCACAACACAAGCGCTTAACTTCAACTGAACTTTCATTGCAAACGTCAGAGTTTATAAAGGGGGTGAACAGAGAAAAAGAATAGTAAAAGGTAGACAACAAAAAGCACACGTGCCAGTCCCGCACATTACTGTCTGTTATTCTCTATCACCCCATCCAAAAAACAGTTCTTTCCGCGTGAGCGCGATAGAGAGTGCACTAACACACTCGAAATCATCGCGTGTCATTTCCTTTCATTTCTTTTGAAGCTGAACAAGTTTTTGTGCCATATTCTGGACAATTTTTTTTTTTTTTTTTTGCAATAAACGTTTAGTTGAAGTTAAGCGCTTGTGTTGTGTGTTCTGTGTAATAGTGGCTGCGCTGCCTAGCAAGATAGACGAAATAAATTGTGTTAGAAGCACCAAATGGAATGCGCTAACGGCGGGTTCTCTCTCTCTCTCTCTCTTTTTTTTTTTTACCTTACGTTTGTTTTTCTATTCAAAGGTATTAAATTTACTCTGTCCCTGTGCTGACCCGTTCAGGTGTCATCGTAAGGATAGACGGTTACGTGTGGAGCTTTTTTTTTTTTTTTTTTAATGAGAAATGACAACGCTTACATGCTCTTTTCTGTCTTTTTCGGTGCCGAGCTGCGTGATTTGGTTGTCTCTTTGCAGCATTTGGCGTCGCGCACTTGTGGCTAACTGATGTCGCGAGGAAATATATATAAAGTATAGAAAAACAAACACGCTTGAGGGTACGAACAGAGCCATCGTGACTGCGAAGCGAAACACGGCCGCGTCACCTGTTTGGGTGGTCCTTAGAAGGACCGTTTGGGGAATGCGGCGAGCGCGCGGAAGGGGTGCTCGCTTACGCCTTCTTCTCCGTCTTCTTTGGAAGAAGCACGGCTTGAATGTTGGGCAACACACCGCCCTGCGCGATGGTGACGCCGGAAAGCAGTTTGTTCAGCTCCTCGTCGTTGCGGATGGCGAGCTGCAAGTGACGGGGGATGATCCGGGTCTTCTTGTTGTCACGAGCGGCGTTGCCCGCCAGCTCGAGCACCTCGGCGGCCAGGTACTCGAGTACGGCAGCCAGGTAGACCGGAGCGCCAGCTCCGACGCGCTCGGCGTAGTTTCCCTTGCGTAGGAGGCGGTGAATACGGCCCACGGGGAACTGAAGCCCCGCGCGGCTAGAACGGGTCTTGCTCTTGCCTTTCGCCTTGCCGCCCTTGCCACGTCCGGACATGGTGTTGCTTTTCGCTTGGTACGACGCCGGTTGCCGAAAACAAGAAAGCTGCTGCCTTCTGAGATGAGAGCCGTGCTCGAATGGTGGTGGTGGTAGTGATTAGAATGAAGAGGAAAAAGGCACCTAATTTCTGTCTGCCTTCAGGCGACACGGCGCAGTGCCTTATAGGGGTGGGGGGAAGGAGGGATAAAAAGAATAGAAGGAAAGTAGAAGCAGAAGAAGACAGCCAACGAGAGGAAAAAAGAAGGAGATAGGAAAGTGGGGATCCGGTCGAAGCAGTCCAAGGGCGGGGTGCCACAATGCGAGAGCTACACGGCGTCAGGAGACCGCGGAGGGCGAACCAGTCGGCGGGAGCTACGCTGAAGTCGGAGATCGCGAGGGCACAACCGTCCAGCTTGAAATCCTGCGAGCGAATCCTCGAATGGTTTCCGTTGCCACCATCGCGCGCCGCCGCTCGCGGGGAACGGATGAGAGTGTGAGAGAGAGAAGCCGTGCGAACCAATGGGGCGCGCGCGTTGTGCTGATCTCGTCAACACCCCTCGCTCATATTTAAGCGCGGCGAGACGGGGGGACACGCGCATTCGACTCTGGTCTCGCGTGCGTGTTGTGTGAAATCATGCCTCCCCAACCGTCTGGCAAAGCCGTCAAGAAGGCCGGCAAGGCGCAGAAGAATGTGCGCGCCACGGACAAGAAGAAGAAGAAGCGCCGCAGGAAGGAGAGCTTCTCCATCTACATCTATAAGGTGCTGAAGCAGGTGCACCCCGACACTGGTGTCTCCAGCAAGGCCATGTCCATCATGAACAGCTTCGTGAACGACATCTTCGAGCGTATCGCCGCCGAGTCGTCACGCCTTGCTCACTACAACAAGCGCTCGACCATCACGAGCCGGGAGATCCAGACCGCGGTGCGCCTGCTGCTGCCCGGAGAGCTGGCCAAGCACGCGGTGTCCGAGGGTACAAAAGCCGTCACCAAGTACACCAGCTCCAAGTAGGCGTGCGTCGTGGGCCACAGCGAGCAACGACAAATCAACGGCTCTTCTCAGAGCCACCCAAATTGTCTGCGTCGGCATAGGGGTTGTGCTGAGAGATTCGGCTCCGAATCCATCCTCTTCTCTCTGTTGAACACCGCTAGCAGGAGCGTTGGTGTGCCGCGCTCGACGTGTGTGCTCGGGGAGGTTGAACAGGTAAATTAGAGAAGACCGAGTGCGCGGAGAAAAGTGCCACAAGTACGGTAATGGAGGGAAAACAAAACCAGGAGCGTGGTAATTAAAAAAAAAAAAAAAAAACAGGGGGAAGGTGGCCGCTTCTCTCAAAAAAAGGTAACATGAACTCGAGTGTGTTCAGCTCTTGGGAAATGATAGAATAGGAAACTCGCGTCAGCGCTTGCCCGAGCAACTCCGACATGTCGGGCCAAATATGAAGGGGTATACACGGTATGCAGTGCATGCGGAGAGAAGGAAACTGCCGAACACTTGATAATGCTATGTAAAGGGCTTCACCTTATAGTTTAGAATGATGGCGCAGAGTTTTTCAAAAGCACCGGGGTTTAGAGACGGGGGAGGGCAAAATAGACTTTAGGCGGGTAGAATTAACTAGAAGGTGGTTATCTTATTGGTGGCTAAAGTCAAGGCAAGAGTGAAAACTAAACCATTCACTGCAAAGCACCGCGGTCCTATACTTCACTATTTAAAGAGAGAAAAAAAACAAGATAAATGTAGCTGTTTGTTAGGTCAGCATTATGGCTAGGTGGTGATAGCTGCCGCCCGATGTGAAGGGTACAGCCACATTCATCAGACAGCGCAGAGTTCCTTCTCTGCCACGCCATTCATTTGTTTACGAAATTGGGGCATTTATTTCTTGAGAGCGCAGGGCAGGCCCGTTTCGAGACTGTAGGAGGAGTGAATGTAGCTTAAAGTGCGTGGCGCGGTGAAAAATGTGCGGAAGCATTGATGCAAGAAAAGATAGGGGAGAAATATATAGACGCATGTGACAATAGCTGTAGAAGCAGAAAAGCGTGGCGGCGGACTGCATGCTAATTATTGTCCGAAAGCAAAGTATCGACAGCCCGAGTGAAGGAAAAAACAAAACTGTGCGTACGCATGACAGGGGTACCACGCAGGTGATTTATATAGTGCACAAAGAAGTACGAAATCCAGTAAAGAAAGGCGGTCGACACGAGGTATGGGCATTTCCCGTTTTCGCACCGAGTGCTCCGTTTGCGCGTCGCCGAAAGAAACATAGCCAGGCCGGCCAGCAAACGACACTGCTCGGCTTGACGTTTACATAATCACACGGTGTAGCGGAACACTGTGTTCTCTTCGAAAGAACAAATGCGCCTGTGCTAGGCACAAATGAGTGGTACGTTCCATTCGGAATGTGGTGGGAAACTTACCTTAAATGAATGAGCGGACGCACCGTTTATTTCCGCTTTGTTTTAGATTACTGACTATGTTCGGCGGGTCGACAGTGCATTTGTATGAAGCTTTCAAGCGCGATCATTTTGTAATTTCGCATCGTGCGTCCCTGCCACAAGTTCGGGGAAGGAATACTTTCAATATGGGAACCCTCATGATTGTGAAAGATGAAACTGCGACTACTTAAACACACTTGCACCACAGAAATGGCACGCGCAGTTTGGTATTGGGGCACGTGAGAAGGGAATACAATAGATGGGCATTGGCGCGCATCTTTTTTTCTTATTGATATGATATGTAAGGAGATGTCGGCGCACCATTATGGCGCCGGCTACTCCTTGGCCGTTGAGTTAAACTTGAACACGTATCTTGAAGCAAAACGTACAAAGCAGTGCATGGAAAGTAGAAAACTCGGGCAGAGATATGCAAAGACACACTTACACTTATACGCACATATCAGAACACAATGGTAAGTAAATGTTCGAAAGTCAATGAATGAAGTCTCTGATATAATGTCCCTCGATAATATTCGGTCCACCAGCACAAAACAGTAGAGCACACGTCTGGTCCGTATAAAGATGCATTCGCTCGTGTGTACATAATTGTCGACACGTCATTCATTTCACAACACACACATGATGAGAGTCACGTGATACTGTACATAATAAGTACATTTGTTACAAATGAAAGTTCGTTATTTCTTAATACTTATCAGCAATCCCGCTGTCTTGTAAAGAACGTGTTGATGCTTTTAAAGCGTGCGACTGTAAAACTCGAGTAGGCCACGGACCCAGAAGTTTCTTCATGTTAAACGGTCTGCGGTCTAATGCCAACTGTTCGGACTTAAGACGGCGTCTCGTGATGTGGACAGTCTACGAGAAGGTGACATACGTCTTCATCTATCAATCCGCATTCGCATTCGGGACTTTCAGCTCTGCCGTGTCTGTGCAAAGAAAAAAAAAAAACAAATGTTTTTGTGTATGCCGTGCCTAGCCTCAATCGGTCAATTAGAGTTTCCGATATTCTATCTAATGCCAGCGTAATTTTTAATTCAATAAATGGATCGATGTGGTATAAATCGCACCTCTTTGTACTTTGGTCAAACCAAGCAGTTTTGCTCATTCTGAAAGTTGTATTCTTTATAATACTACGCAATTCACTTTTTTCGAAATATTGGTTGCCACGATGTGTAGACCTACTTTGTGTGCTCTGGACGGCTCTGGAAGGCCAACTGCAAATCTTCTTTGCACAGCTGATGCCGTCCGGATAGTCGTTGATAGATTACTTAACAGGTTGTCAGCCTCCGAAGGTATTATGTAAGCGAAAGTACGCATGCGTAAAACATGCAGCGAACGAACACTCTTCCAACGCTGTAAAGAAGAAAGAATGCATAAAGGGTGGTGCATTTTACGCTCCAATCTCGTCCTATGTAAGGCGCTTTAGAGTTAGGGCTGTTTTGCCTGTAATTGCGTGACCCTTGCAGGGTTCCTCACAGTGCAACCGTGCACTTGAAACGGGCAGGTGTTGAACCACCCCGCAAGGAGATGGGGAAACTTCGCTGCGACCGGACCGCTTGACAGTCCGTGTTTACGGGAGGAGAGGCGCGCCCGAGAGGAGGTGCGCTCTCACTCTCTGCCGTCCCCGTGAATGCTGAAATGAGCGCGGTCGCGTTGCGTGGCTTCGGTGAAACTGCCGTATCGCGATATGTAGTGGAGCTGCCACAGTAAAATTTGAGACACGCGTAGCCAGCCAAAGGTGCTGTTACTTTGCCGAATTTCACGTGCCGGCGTCCACAACAACGCGAGCACGCTTTGTTTAGAAATTTCCGGCCATGAGGCCGTGCCCGGACCGCGTGTGTTAGTCCCTTGGTTTGGCGACAAGGATGGCGTCAAAGTGACGCCGTGAAACGGGTTTCGTGCGTGCAAATGAGGCATTGATGTGATTAGAGAGAAAGCGAGAACATAGAAAAGAAAAAAAAAAAGAGGGGGGGGGGCACACGCCGGGGACGAGTAGTCGCAAAGTGTTAAGTGTGCAGTTTATTTACGTGCGGCACACAGGTGAGCTGTTGCAGCTGTGAGTTTTGACAAATATTGCGTGTGTCATGTTCAGTGGACACGATGAAACGTTTTTTAGCGAACGCGTTGTATCCGCTGGGCTTGTACGTACGCGTACATGAATTGTCGCTTACTCGGTTTGATGTCTCCTTGCCGCTGGGGCAGCTGATACGACTGATACGCCATTTTGCAGCAGTGAAGGGTGCGTGAATGAATGGGCAAGAAACTTAGCAACAGTAACGAGAAAAGAATTAAAAACAAACAAACAAACGAAAGCATGTTTGCCGTGTATATTCAATCTTGTAGTGCAGAAAAATAGTCAGTGCAGCAACCTGCGCGGCCAACGCGCTCCTCGCGAAGAAAAGAGGGAGAGAGAGACGAGCTGGCCGCCGACCAACCGGCGTGCGCCGTTCGCCTTCCTCCTCAGTCTCGCGGGCCGGCGCCGACACCGCGACTCGATCGTGTCGAGCATTCGCTTGGATTCGCTCGCAGGATTTCAAGCTGGACGGTTGTGCCCTCGCGATCTCCGACTTCAGCGTAGCTCCCGCCGACTGGTTCGCCCTCCGCGGTCTCCTGATGCCGTGTAGCTCTCGCATTGTGGCACCCCGCCCTTGGACTGCTTCGACCGGATCCCCACTTTCCTATCTCCTTCTTTTTCCTCTCGTTGGCTGTCTTCTTCTGCTTCTACTTTCCTTCTATTCTTTTTATCCCTCCTTCCCCCCACCCCTATAAGGCACTGCGCCGTGTCGCCTGAAGGCAGACAGAAATTAGGTGCCTTTTTCCTCTTCATTGTAACCACTACCACCACCACCACCATTCGCTTTGGATTCGCTCGCAGGATTTCAAGCTGGACGGTTGTGCCCTCGCGATCTCCGACTTCAGCGTAGCTCCCGCCGACTGGTTCGCCCTCCGCGGTCTCCTGATGCCGTGTAGCTCTCGCATTGTGGCACCCCGCCCTTGGACTGCTTCGACCGGATCCCCACTTTCCTATCTCCTTCTTTTTCCTCTCGTTGGCTGTCTTCTTCTGCTTCTACTTTCCTTCTATCCTTTTTATCCCTCCTTAACCCCACCCCTATAAGGCACTGCGCCGTGTCGCCTGAAGGCAGACAGAAATTAGGTGCCTTTTTCCTCTTCATTGTAACCACTACCACCACCACCATTCGCTTTCCGGGCGCGTTTCGAAGCAGAAGCAGAAACTTCGGAAGCCGTCATGTCTGGCCGTGGCAAAGGTGGCAAAGGGCTGGGGAAGGGTGGCGCCAAGCGTCATCGAAAGGTGTTGCGTGACAACATCCAGGGCATAACCAAGCCGGCCATCCGTCGTCTGGCGCGCCGTGGCGGTGTCAAGCGCATCTCTGGCCTCATCTACGAGGAAACTCGCGGCGTTCTCAAGGTGTTCCTCGAGAACGTGATCCGCGATGCCGTCACTTACACCGAGCACGCCAAAAGGAAGACCGTGACAGCCATGGACGTCGTGTACGCCCTCAAGCGTCAGGGCCGCACCCTGTACGGATTCGGAGGCTAAGAAGCCAGCGGCGTCGCCTGCAGCCAGCCAACGAGAACACAACAGCCCTCTTCAGGGCTACCCACTTGATGCTTCGGCAGTGTGATCCCAGCGGTTCGCCATACCCGTCCGTCCCTCTTTGCAATATCATTGCGTCATCGCTCAGGTGAGCAGCACCTCGTGTAGTAGTAGCTTGATCGCGCTGGGTACTTGTCACGTTCACCGCATTTCGTTCGCGTCGTCGTCTTTCTCCTGGGTCTGCATGCACGAATCAATCGCCGCATCTGCGAGTTCTTCCTCTCCTTCCTGCAAGCCAAGCTGCTAAAACGGGCCCGTCAAGCGAACGTCGCCTAGTTACCTTATCGCGCGAAGGAAGAAGCCGAGCGCAGCGTTCTACCCTGGTCACTGCATTCTTGGAGACACGACTATGCTCAGGAAGCACGAACTCGCTTTTTTCTTTGGAATGCCCACTACACGATCGCGTCACGTTGTGTCAAAATAAATAAAAACGCACTATGTTCTACCGTGGGGCACCCAGACGAAGAAGGGATGTGTACTTACAAATGAAAAAATTGATTGTGACAGGTTGGTCGTGTTTACCGCGCCCGCTGTGCACTCAGAAGTGCCCCATTCAATAACACATTGTGTACATTGTCACGCCTAATAATTTTTGTTTGTTTTTTTTTTTCACACCTGGCGCTGCCGAGCTGCAAAATACAAAAAAAAAAGAAAGAAAAGTGGAAGGGGATGTTTAAACAGAATTTCTGCGCAAGTCAGAAGCAAGTACACAATAAGCGCTGCCCATGCAGCGTGCTGAGGGAAGCTGCACTTGATAGAAGTGGCACTCATGTACTGTACTGGTGCTGCGAACACTGCAGTTGTGAAAGCTTTACTTGGACGGACAGCTACGCAACAAGTGTTTCCATTTCGCCGGCAGAGGTGGTCACTCTAGGGAGGCTGGCTTCGCCGCCCACGCGAGAGGGGGGGGGGGGGGGACTAGCCCATGATGTAAACGCGAGAGGTTCGAGCGCGGGAAATTCGAAAGCAAGGCGCGCTCGCGTGAGCCTGCCATCAGATGGCGACACCAACCCACGAGCATTGCATTTTCAAGTGCACCCTTGGTTTCCCACCCACCTCCGCACAGGACGAGGCGTGTCGAATGTGTAACCAAGGCGCACGACAGTGGTTCTGCTCAGGCAAGCCTACCTATAACAAAAATTGTTCTCCATGTGTGTACCTTCATTTTCTCGTGAAAATGTGAAAGAGGAGTGAATGGGGCTTTTTGAGGCGCGTGTTGATCTTCGTTTCTATTATGATTATTATTTTTCACCCTTTCATTGAGTCCATTTCCTGCTTTTTGTGCCACATATTTAGCACTTAGAGGTTGGGGGGGGGGGGGGGGGGATTGCTGATGTGTAAGATGGAAAAGAAGAGGAAAGTGAGCCCCGAAACTGTCTGCATCAGGATGCGACACCTCAGCGGTAGCTCACAAGGGATGGGGGGTGAGGGGGGATTAAAAGGGTGGGAATAAAAGTGTAGAGAAAGAGACATGAGGGAAGCCAGAGTGAGACGACATATCGAGGGAATAGGAGTAAAAATGAAACAAAACATTCGAACGCAAACACCCCGTACATCCAACCGCCATTGAGCGCACCTAGTAGTTTGGCAAGTATGTATGAGTGATTCTTAAGAGGGAAAGGAAGATAAAATTGAGTCCCGTTACTGTCTGCGATTGAGCAAGTAGGCGCGCTCAGTGGCAGTTGGATGTACGGGGTGTTTGTGTTAGAATGTTTTGTTGCGTTTTACTCCTTGTCGTTGCGCGGACGTGTATGCATATACCAACACTGCCGGTGGTCTCTCGTCGTCTTCGCCCATCTACGTAATGGTCGCAAATAAGCGACAACGCAAGGAGCAAGTTTTTTTGGCGTGGCAGTGCGCATTTGCCCTCGGTGATGCGAGGCGCTCTAGTGCGATGCGCGCTGTTGGCGTGAATGGTGGCGTCTCGCACTCCGTCGCGCCGCTTCGGGAAGCGACGAGCTACAGCGTCGATTGATGTGTTGCCTGGAAGGCGAAAGAAATGCGCAGCAGGCTGTATTGTACAGCGGTAGTGGTTTCGTTTCGGTGTACCTCTTTGCAGCCGCGAACTGCACGGTTGCCCGAAAATGAGCGCCAGCCAGCATCCTGGCGTACGCTTCCGCGCTCGCACGCGGACGGGTTCTCACGCTTCGGCCAATGGGAGGGAGAGAGATGGGTCGTGCGGCGAAGCCGCTTTTGCCGATCTCCGGCAGGAGCGCAGTTTCGCTCCCTCAGTTTCGCTCCTCCGGTCGGCGGATGTCTTTCGGAGGGAGCGGACGTCGTTTTTCGTCGCTCCTTCAAGTCCTTTGTCTTAAATAAAGTATTTGACACGCCCGTGTCCTCCTTTTTTTTTTCTTTCTTTTGTTCTGCTCCCACGATCGCGCTCTCGAGCGTAGCCCTTCTCAGGGCTCTAAGGGGGCAGAGCATTATGTAGCTTTAACTCTTTGTTTTCTTATCCCCTTTTTTTTTCTTTTTTTTTTCTTTTCGACCTCATTTGAGGTCTGTCGCCACTCATCATGGCCGACGGCAACCGCGAGCCATCGCACAACTCCGAGGCTCTCCACTCAGACATCAACGAAGCCGCCAACCACGTGGACTCCACGCCACAAACATGTGGCCCTAGCCCAACCGTGAAAGCGGCCAGCCTGCGACTGACCAGGGCCCGCCGCCGACTGGCACGCAAAGGCTCCTTCGCCGCGGAGAAACTGGAGGAGACACCTACGTCCAGGCCACAGACTCGACCACGTCCACGGCGCCAGCAACCGCCCATGAGGCCGGCTGCCACACAAAGACTCCGAGGAGGCCGTGCGGCGGCCATTACCAAGCCAGCCGCCATTTCTACGGCCACGCAAACCGACGAGTTTCTCTCGCAGCCACCACCCAGAAACGAGGAATCCAGTGAGGCCAGTTCCTCCTCTCCGACGACGTCTTCGTCCTCCTCCTCCTCCTGGGAGCACGAGACACCCGCCACCTCACCGAGCTCCGAAAGCGAAAGTGTCGTGAGCGTGGAACAGCCTGTGCAGGGAGCGTCGTCTGCTGCAGCCGCCGGCATCAACCCAGCCCGCGATCTATCTGCGCAGCCGAAAACTGGTTTCCTCCTCCAACCAGTCCTCCCCAGTCCTGACGTCACCGGAGAGAGTGGCGCAGAAGCCACAGCCCTTTCCCGAGGCGAGCGTGGGTCAACTCCTGGTCTCCCCCCGTCCTCCCCTCAGGCCACCAACCCCCTCCCTCTTCCGGCGGGCCCCCCAAAGGAACTGAGCGGACCACAAAGAGAGGAGGTGCCACTCCCCTCAACAACCCCAGTCTCTCCCTCTCCCCAGGCGGGCTTTGCAAGTTTTCCCCCTCTTCCAACCACAGAGGCCCCGGGCAAGCTTACTCTCTGCGCGCCGATTGACTCCTCTCTGCCACAGACAAGAGGGAAAGGGAAGGGGAAACCGAAGAAAACACAGCAGCCAGCGCCACGCCCAGCTTCCTCTCTGGTGGCAGCGGAGATCCGCGCCCCTGGGAGGCAATCACCACCGCGGCCTGCTGGTGATGCGATCGGCCAGACGATCATTTTCAGACCGGTCGGCCGTAAGGCACACTTCCTGGCTGCATCGAGGGACGCAATCTCTGCCTTCCTCGCCGGTTTTGCAGCCACACAAAGGGTGCGGGTCAATCACCGCCGCAATCTCGTCGCTGTCGACACCGCCCCAAACTCTGATGTCAGTGCTCTCCTTGGGATCACCACCATTGTTGATGTCAGAGTAAGGGCAAAGGTGCTCGACCTGAACTCGTGTGTAGGGGAGGTGTTTGGGGTTGACGAAAACATTCCCCTCGACCGCATTGCCGCGAACATCTCCTCAGCGGCAAGAACCCTGTCGTGTGCGCGGCGCGGCTCCACGCTTGTCATTACATTCGAGGGAACTGTCGTGCCACCCGAGCTCTTGCTCTTCAAACAACGGAGGCCGGTGCGGCCGCGCCTTCCGCGTCCACTGCAGTGTGCGCGTTGCGGTGTGTTTGGACACGCCACCGCAACGTGCTCGCGTGACAGGCGCTGCCTCCGCTGCAGCGGGAAACACGCAGAGGGTCCCTGCCCCTCAGAGAAACCCCGCTGCATCAACTGCAAGGGCTCCCACCCCACCAACGAACCTCGGTGCGAGTCATGGCAGCTGCAGCGGAAGGCCGCCTTTCTCCTCGCCTCCTCTGGCGGAAAGCTGACGCGCCGCGAAGCCGTCGAGCGAGCAAAAGCTTCGCTTCAACGGGAGGCTTCAGCGGCAGCAACGGCAGCCACACACCCTGGCTGCACTTTCCGCGATGCCCTGAAGGGCAAGGCCACCACAGCACCGGCGGCCACACAGCCTACACGTTCCCCCCCTCCCCAAAAGGACGCAAGGGATACAGTGATGACGGCACTGGTCGCGGCTCTCCGCGCACTCCTGGAGACCACGGTGTGCAGCCCGGCGACGCGCGACTACTGCATCGCAGCTTTGCGCGCACATCACGATCTGACACACCATGGCTAGTGCGTCGAAGAAGCCGCGGCCGCGGATTTTCCAGTGGAACGTGCGTTCCCTCCGCCGCCGTATCCCTGAGCTCACCCGCTCACTGCCCCAACGCGACCTCGACGTCCTGGCACTGCAAGAGACGCGAGTTCGTGATGGGGCCCTCAACCTGCCAGGGTATGTGGCTTACCACGGGGCCACGAGCTGCAGGAACAGCGCGTGCTCAAGCACGCATTGCAATAATCCGGCGCACCCTCAGGGCCTGGCAAGGACCTCTCTCTACGTGCGCGCGCGCCTTCCCCAAGTGCGTCTCGACGTATCTGACATTCTCGGTGCGGGCGTCGAGTGTGTGGCAGTGAGGGTGCGTGTTGGTACGACAGACACATGTGTCGCGAGTGTCTATGTTCACTCGTCGCGCGAGTGGGACGCCGACTTTATTGTGCGGCTTGCCGAGCGCCTCGGAGGTGCGGCTGTGTTGTGTGGGGATTTCAACTCCCATCACACGGCGTGGGGGTGCGCGAGTGTAAACGCCAGTGGCCGCGCTTTAATGGATGCGGCCCTCCGCGCCGGCCTACACATCCTCAACGACGGCAGCCACACCTTCGTGCGTCCCGGTGTCAAGCGCAGTGCGCTCGACCTCACGCTCGTCACGGACGACTGCCACTACTCGTGGCGTCGCGCGCCCGACACTGAGGGCTCGGATCATTACCCGATCCTCTTGGAGCCCTTCTACACCGGCGCTCCGCGCACCAATGTGTACAGTGTGGTGAACTGGCCCCGTTTCCGCGAACTGTGTGCTGAAGTGCCAGTCGCGGGCGACTTCCTACAACACATTGTGCAGTGCGCGAGGGCCGCCACGACGGTGTGTCGAGTGCCGGCGGGCACGCCCGTGCCCGACATTAAGCTCCTAAACCTGCGCGCAGCTCGCCGCCGGGCGCAACGCAGGGCGGAACGTTCGGACAGGGCAGAGGACTGGACTGTGTACAACCGCATCGACGCGGTCTGTCGACGCCACGCCCATAGACAACGTAATCGCAGCTGGTCCAGCCTCTGCCACACTTTCGACGACCCGCGCTACCAACGGCGAGCCTGGCGCGTGTTCCGAGCCCTCCTCCGCCCCCGTGTGCCTCGTCATCCGGAGCTCTCCATCGCGGTCACGCTTGGAATCGGCACCGCGCAACTCGCCGAACTGTTGGCTGACGCTTTTGCGAGTGCGCCCACCGCCAGTACAGCTGCTGCCGTGCCCGAGCTACCGCCACATGCACGGCCCGAACTCTTTGCGCCCCTTCGCTTCTTCCCCACACCAGCTATTGTGGAAGCGATCGGCGAGCTGTGCACAGCCGACTTCAGCATCCGGGAGCTTCGCGATGTCCTCGACTCTCGGGGGCGCCGCTCGGCGCCGGGGGCTGATGGCGTCACTTATCAAATGCTCCGAAACTTGGATGCCACCCAGTCCCGGAAGCTGCTTGACTCCTACAACGGCATCTGGCGCACGGGGGCGCTACCAGCCTCGTGGGGAGAGTCCATAGTACTTCCCATCCACAAGAAAGGGAAGCCAGAGTCCGAACCTTCAGCCTACCGCCCGGTCTCGCTCACTTCGGCCGTGGGGAAAACTTTCGAAGCCATGGCGCTCCGGCGCCTTCAATGGATCGCTTCCGCGCTTGATTTTCTCGCGGCCGAACAGTCCGGTTTCCGAGCTCATCGAGCGACTGCGGACTCGATCTCGGACGTTGTGAGCCTTCTTGAGGAGGCCAAGCACCGTGGGGAGGCGGGATACCTCGTGCTCTTCGACGTAAAGAGTGCGTTTGACTCGCTCCCACACAACACCATTCTCAACGCCCTTCGTGAGATGCGTGTGTGCGCGAACATGCTCCGATACGTCGAGGCTTTCCTCAGTGGCCGATCCTTTCGTGTGCGCGTCGCCGGCGAACTCAGCAGTCCTCGGTTGGTGTCAGCGGGTGTTCCACAGGGCAGTGTGCTGAGCCCTTTTCTTTTCAATGCAGCTCTCGCACGCCTCACCGACCACATCCCGCGAGTCACTGATTACGAGGTGCGCGTTGCGGTTTATGCGGACGACATCGCACTCTTCACCTGTGGCCCCACCCCTCGTGGTCGACAAGTGCGCCGGGGACTACAAGCTGCCATGGACGCAGTTGACGGTTTCGTCACAGGCATCGGGCTCCAGCTCTCAGCCGCCAAGACGCGGGCCTTGCGCATCCACCCGGAGCACACGAAGTGCTTCGGCGGTGCGCAGCTCGTCCTTCGCGGCCACCGACTCCCGTGGAAGCGCAAAGTGCGCTACCTTGGTCTCACGATCGACCAGCGGCTGAACTGGAGCCCCGCACTGGCGTCCATCCGCAGCGACACACGGAGGATTGGCGGCATGGCCTCCCGCATGCTTGCCAATGGTGGAGGCTGCTCCCCGGACATCGCGCTGCGCTTCTTCAATGCGGTAGCGTCGGCCAGGGTTCTGTATGCCGTCCCGCTTGTCGCACTACGACCTGTGCAATGGGCCGCGCTGGACGCCCTCCACCGAGGCGTAGTACGCCGCCTGTATGGACTGCCGCGCTCGTCGCCGATCGGCCCCACCCTGGCAGAGGCTGGCGAGACGTCCCTCTCACTTCGGGCGAGAGGCAGTGCGTTGCGCCACATACACCGCATGTACCTCACGTCCGAGGGACGACGCCTGGCTGGACGCCTCCTTGATCGTCCCCTTTCGGGCATGGGTCAGCGCGCCTTGGAGTACGCTGCGCTCGTGCCCGACCCGCCTTACTGCGGCTTGATCCCGATCCCGCCACACCAAGATCCTGGGCTCGAGATCAACACCACCATTCCGGGCATCAGATCCAAAAAACACACTCCTTGGTCTGCCCTCCAGCAGGAGGCTGTCGCCACGATAGAGGAGCGGCTCGCCGGCCGAGTTCTGCTGTATACCGACGGCTCAGTCACAGCGGACGGCTCGGCGGCAGCTGCTTGTTTCGCCCCATCCCTCGGCATCCGTGTGAAGTGCCGCCTTCCCCTGAGTGCTTCCTCCACTGCTGCTGAACTTGCCGCGCTCGATCTCGCGGCAGATCAACTCGTTGACTTCCTGCCGCAGTCGGCAGCAGTGGTGTGTGACTCTCGCGCCGCCCTCCTCACTCTTGCTCGCGGAGAACGTGGCGCTCCCGTTGCGCAACGCCTCGCGCGGAAGTTCGCGGTGATCGTGCGGAATGGTTGTGATGTTGCGTTCCAGTGGGTGCCGTCTCATGTTGGATTACTCGGAAACGAGACAGCGGACGCACTCGCCAAGGAGGCGCACCACCCCAGCACACCCGTTTCGACTTTCATCTGCGCGAGCGATGTTGCGCATCTTCGTATTGCGCGCCATGTGCGCGCGCTACACCCGGACTCACGTGTGGCAACAGGATACCCCCCGCGACCGCTGCCCACGACCGGCATCAGCAGGCGTGCCCGGGCCTTCCTGCTTCGGCTTCGCACCGACTGTTCCCGCACGGCTGCAAGGCAGTTCCGTTTCACCAGCAGCGGGAGCCCTTCGTGTGCCGAGTGCCCGGCAGAGGAGACCACCGAGCACATCCTGCTTCACTGCCCCGGCTACACGGAACAACGCCGGCGGCTCTTCGACGCCTACGGTCGTCTGGGACTTCCACACGTGAGCCTCGACCACCTCCGGTTCCCCCAGGCCCCCCGCTCGAGCCTCATGCGGGCCTTCGAGGCCCTACTCGAGTTCTTCGGCGACGCCGCTCTCATCGCGCGCCTCTAGCGCGGCCCGCACGCACGTGTCCGTGTTTGTTTACGTGCCGGGCCACGCCCACCTCCACCGTGCTTCGCCCTCATCGCGCGCCCCGCAACCACGTGTCTGTGTGTGTTTGTTTACACGGCGGGCCACGCCCACCTCCTCTCACTCTTGCCGCGTGGTGCCGCTGTTTCCCTCTCCATCCTGGCTCGCCTGACTGCTTTCCCTTCCCGGGGGCAGCGCGCGTGCTGCGTCCGAGACAGCCCTCTGTGTTCACCCTCTCCTATCCTTTCCTCCTCAGTCTTTACCTCCCACTCCCCTTCCCCCGCGCGGAGCCGTGTCGGTGACTTCGCTTGAAAGACAGTAACAGCTCCGCGCTTTTCTCTTCAATTTCCTCATTAAAGAACCTCTCCGCAGTTTCGCTCCGTCAGTCGAGGTGATCGGACGCACGCAGCATGGCCCGAACTAAACAAACCGCGCGCAAGAGTACTGGAGGCAAGGCTCCGCGTAAGCAGCTTGCTACCAAGGCTGCTCGCAAGAGTGCCCCTGCCACAGGCGGGGTGAAGAAACCTCACCGTTACAGGCCTGGAACCGTGGCCCTGCGTGAAATTCACCGATACCAGAAGTCGACCGAACTGCTGATCCGCAAGCTTCCCTTTCAGCGCCTGGTGCGGGAAATCGCTCAGGACTTCAAGACGGACCTCCGTTTCCAGAGTTCTGCCGTGATGGCCCTACAGGAAGCTAGCGAGGCCTACCTCGTTGGTCTTTTCGAAGACACCAACCTGTGCGCCATCCACGCTAAGCGCGTCACCATCATGCCAAAGGACATCCAGCTGGCTCGGCGCATTCGCGGTGAGCGCGCCTAAGTTGGGCTGCTCCCTGCGCTTCGGTCGACAGGCAAGCAACAACAAACGGTCCTTCTCAGGACCACCAACGTGTCTGCTTTGGCTACGAGACCACTCCAGGCCACGTACTCCGGCCGCACCCTCTTTTGCTGTCATGTTTTGTACGTACGTGGCTGCCGTTGTCTAGCGCGCGGAAGAACGGAACGTCGGCGCGTCGTTATTACGAAGAAATGGCTCAGCTTTGACAAATTCAAGGTAAAAGTGTGTATCATTATGAGTAGACAGAGAAAAGGTAGGCTAGCTTCAGTCGGTGTGTGTGCAGCAGCCGTGCTGCGACCCTGTGGTGTGTCAATTTCATTTATGTGTTTACCTTTTTGCCCGCCGCTTGTAAGGTGTTTTTGAGGGCTTCTGTTTGCGTAACGCCATGGTGACTTGGGCTGCTGGACCCCGGCGCAACTTTTGGGTGCACTCGTAGGAGGTGATGAAGTTTTACCGAGAGACGAAATAAACAATTGTATCGGGCCAGTTGGTAAGGATCCATCTCGCTAGGAAGCGCAGCCACTATTACACAGACCTCACAACACAAGCGCTTAACTTCAACTGAACTTTCATTGCAAACGTCAGAGTTTATAAAGGGGGTGAACAGAGAAAAAGAATAGTAAAAGGTAGACAACAAAAAGCACACGTGCCAGTCCCGCACATTACTGTCTGTTATTCTCTATCACCCCATCCAAAAAACAGTTCTTTCCGCGTGAGCGCGATAGAGAGTGCACTAACACACTCGAAATCATCGCGTGTCATTTCCTTTCATTTCTTTTGAAGCTGAACAAGTTTTTGTGCCATATTCTGGACAATTTTTTTTTTTTTTTTTGCAATAAACGTTTAGTTGAAGTTAAGCGCTTGTGTTGTGTGTTCTGTGTAATAGTGGCTGCGCTGCCTAGCAAGATAGACGAAATAAATTGTGTTAGAAGCACCAAATGGAATGCGCTAACGGCGGGTTCTCTCTCTCTCTCTCTCTTTTTTTTTTTTTACCTTACGTTTGTTTTTCTATTCAAAGGTATTAAATTTACTCTGTCCCTGTGCTGACCCGTTCAGGTGTCATCGTAAGGATAGACGGTTACGTGTGGAGCTTTTTTTTTTTTTTTTTTAATGAGAAATGACAACGCTTACATGCTCTTTTCTGTCTTTTTCGGTGCCGAGCTGCGTGATTTGGTTGTCTCTTTGCAGCATTTGGCGTCGCGCACTTGTGGCTAACTGATGTCGCGAGGAAATATATATAAAGTATAGAAAAACAAACACGCTTGAGGGTACGAACAGAGCCATCGTGACTGCGAAGCGAAACACGGCCGCGTCACCTGTTTGGGTGGTCCTTAGAAGGACCGTTTGGGGAATGCGGCGAGCGCGCGGAAGGGGTGCTCGCTTACGCCTTCTTCTCCGTCTTCTTTGGAAGAAGCACGGCTTGAATGTTGGGCAACACACCGCCCTGCGCGATGGTGACGCCGGAAAGCAGTTTGTTCAGCTCCTCGTCGTTGCGGATGGCGAGCTGCAAGTGACGGGGGATGATCCGGGTCTTCTTGTTGTCACGAGCGGCGTTGCCCGCCAGCTCGAGCACCTCGGCGGCCAGGTACTCGAGTACGGCAGCCAGGTAGACCGGAGCGCCAGCTCCGACGCGCTCGGCGTAGTTTCCCTTGCGTAGGAGGCGGTGAATACGGCCCACGGGGAACTGAAGCCCCGCGCGGCTAGAACGGGTCTTGCTCTTGCCTTTCGCCTTGCCGCCCTTGCCACGTCCGGACATGGTGTTGCTTTTCGCTTGGTACGACGCCGGTTGCCGAAAACAAGAAAGCTGCTGCCTTCTGAGATGAGAGCCGTGCTCGAATGGTTTCCGTTGCCACCATCGCGCGCCGCCGCTCGCGGGGAACGGATGAGAGTGTGAGAGAGAGAAGCCGTGCGAACCAATGGGGCGCGCGCGTTGTGCTGATCTCGTCAACACCCCTCGCTCATATTTAAGCGCGGCGAGACGGGGGGACACGCGCATTCGACTCTGGTCTCGCGTGCGTGTTGTGTGAAATCATGCCTCCCCAACCGTCTGGCAAAGCCGTCAAGAAGGCCGGCAAGGCGCAGAAGAATGTGCGCGCCACGGACAAGAAGAAGAAGAAGCGCCGCAGGAAGGAGAGCTTCTCCATCTACATCTATAAGGTGCTGAAGCAGGTGCACCCCGACACTGGTGTCTCCAGCAAGGCCATGTCCATCATGAACAGCTTCGTGAACGACATCTTCGAGCGTATCGCCGCCGAGTCGTCACGCCTTGCTCACTACAACAAGCGCTCGACCATCACGAGCCGGGAGATCCAGACCGCGGTGCGCCTGCTGCTGCCCGGAGAGCTGGCCAAGCACGCGGTGTCCGAGGGTACAAAAGCCGTCACCAAGTACACCAGCTCCAAGTAGGCGTGCGTCGTGGGCCACAGCGAGCAACGACAAATCAACGGCTCTTCTCAGAGCCACCCAAATTGTCTGCGTCGGCATAGGGGTTGTGCTGAGAGATTCGGCTCCGAATCCATCCTCTTCTCTCTGTTGAACACCGCTAGCAGGAGCGTTGGTGTGCCGCGCTCGACGTGTGTGCTCGGGGAGGTTGAACAGGTAAATTAGAGAAGACCGAGTGCGCGGAGAAAAGTGCCACAAGTACGGTAATGGAGGGAAAACAAAACCAGGAGCGTGGTAATTAAAAAAAAAAAAAAAAAAACAGGGGGAAGGTGGCCGCTTCTCTCAAAAAAAGGTAACATGAACTCGAGTGTGTTCAGCTCTTGGGAAATGATAGAATAGGAAACTCGCGTCAGCGCTTGCCCGAGCAACTCCGACATGTCGGGCCAAATATGAAGGGGTATACACGGTATGCAGTGCATGCGGAGAGAAGGAAACTGCCGAACACTTGATAATGCTATGTAAAGGGCTTCACCTTATAGTTTAGAATGATGGCGCAGAGTTTTTCAAAAGCACCGGGGTTTAGAGACGGGGGAGGGCAAAATAGACTTTAGGCGGGTAGAATTAACTAGAAGGTGGTTATCTTATTGGTGGCTAAAGTCAAGGCAAGAGTGAAAACTAAACCATTCACTGCAAAGCACCGCGGTCCTATACTTCACTATTTAAAGAGAGAAAAAAAACAAGATAAATGTAGCTGTTTGTTAGGTCAGCATTATGGCTAGGTGGTGATAGCTGCCGCCCGATGTGAAGGGTACAGCCACATTCATCAGACAGCGCAGAGTTCCTTCTCTGCCACGCCATTCATTTGTTTACGAAATTGGGGCATTTATTTCTTGAGAGCGCAGGGCAGGCCCGTTTCGAGACTGTAGGAGGAGTGAATGTAGCTTAAAGTGCGTGGCGCGGTGAAAAATGTGCGGAAGCATTGATGCAAGAAAAGATAGGGGAGAAATATATAGACGCATGTGACAATAGCTGTAGAAGCAGAAAAGCGTGGCGGCGGACTGCATGCTAATTATTGTCCGAAAGCAAAGTATCGACAGCCCGAGTGAAGGAAAAAACAAAACTGTGCGTACGCATGACAGGGGTACCACGCAGGTGATTTATATAGTGCACAAAGAAGTACGAAATCCAGTAAAGAAAGGCGGTCGACACGAGGTATGGGCATTTCCCGTTTTCGCACCGAGTGCTCCGTTTGCGCGTCGCCGAAAGAAACATAGCCAGGCCGGCCAGCAAACGACACTGCTCGGCTTGACGTTTACATAATCACACGGTGTAGCGGAACACTGTGTTCTCTTCGAAAGAACAAATGCGCCTGTGCTAGGCACAAATGAGTGGTACGTTCCATTCGGAATGTGGTGGGAAACTTACCTTAAATGAATGAGCGGACGCACCGTTTATTTCCGCTTTGTTTTAGATTACTGACTATGTTCGGCGGGTCGACAGTGCATTTGTATGAAGCTTTCAAGCGCGATCATTTTGTAATTTCGCATCGTGCGTCCCTGCCACAAGTTCGGGGAAGGAATACTTTCAATATGGGAACCCTCATGATTGTGAAAGATGAAACTGCGACTACTTAAACACACTTGCACCACAGAAATGGCACGCGCAGTTTGGTATTGGGGCACGTGAGAAGGGAATACAATAGATGGGCATTGGCGCGCATCTTTTTTTCTTATTGATATGATATGTAAGGAGATGTCGGCGCACCATTATGGCGCCGGCTACTCCTTGGCCGTTGAGTTAAACTTGAACACGTATCTTGAAGCAAAACGTACAAAGCAGTGCATGGAAAGTAGAAAACTCGGGCAGAGATATGCAAAGACACACTTACACTTATACGCACATATCAGAACACAATGGTAAGTAAATGTTCGAAAGTCAATGAATGAAGTCTCTGATATAATGTCCCTCGATAATATTCGGTCCACCAGCACAAAACAGTAGAGCACACGTCTGGTCCGTATAAAGATGCATTCGCTCGTGTGTACATAATTGTCGACACGTCATTCATTTCACAACACACACATGATGAGAGTCACGTGATACTGTACATAATAAGTACATTTGTTACAAATGAAAGTTCGTTATTTCTTAATACTTATCAGCAATCCCGCTGTCTTGTAAAGAACGTGTTGATGCTTTTAAAGCGTGCGACTGTAAAACTCGAGTAGGCCACGGACCCAGAAGTTTCTTCATGTTAAACGGTCTGCGGTCTAATGCCAACTGTTCGGACTTAAGACGGCGTCTCGTGATGTGGACAGTCTACGAGAAGGTGACATACGTCTTCATCTATCAATCCGCATTCGCATTCGGGACTTTCAGCTCTGCCGTGTCTGTGCAAAGAAAAAAAAAAAACAAATGTTTTTGTGTATGCCGTGCCTAGCCTCAATCGGTCAATTAGAGTTTCCGATATTCTATCTAATGCCAGCGTAATTTTTAATTCAATAAATGGATCGATGTGGTATAAATCGCACCTCTTTGTACTTTGGTCAAACCAAGCAGTTTTGCTCATTCTGAAAGTTGTATTCTTTATAATACTACGCAATTCACTTTTTTCGAAATATTGGTTGCCACGATGTGTAGACCTACTTTGTGTGCTCTGGACGGCTCTGGAAGGCCAACTGCAAATCTTCTTTGCACAGCTGATGCCGTCCGGATAGTCGTTGATAGATTACTTAACAGGTTGTCAGCCTCCGAAGGTATTATGTAAGCGAAAGTACGCATGCGTAAAACATGCAGCGAACGAACACTCTTCCAACGCTGTAAAGAAGAAAGAATGCATAAAGGGTGGTGCATTTTACGCTCCAATCTCGTCCTATGTAAGGCGCTTTAGAGTTAGGGCTGTTTTGCCTGTAATTGCGTGACCCTTGCAGGGTTCCTCACAGTGCAACCGTGCACTTGAAACGGGCAGGTGTTGAACCACCCCGCAAGGAGATGGGGAAACTTCGCTGCGACCGGACCGCTTGACAGTCCGTGTTTACGGGAGGAGAGGCGCGCCCGAGAGGAGGTGCGCTCTCACTCTCTGCCGTCCCCGTGAATGCTGAAATGAGCGCGGTCGCGTTGCGTGGCTTCGGTGAAACTGCCGTATCGCGATATGTAGTGGAGCTGCCACAGTAAAATTTGAGACACGCGTAGCCAGCCAAAGGTGCTGTTACTTTGCCGAATTTCACGTGCCGGCGTCCACAACAACGCGAGCACGCTTTGTTTAGAAATTTCCGGCCATGAGGCCGTGCCCGGACCGCGTGTGTTAGTCCCTTGGTTTGGCGACAAGGATGGCGTCAAAGTGACGCCGTGAAACGGGTTTCGTGCGTGCAAATGAGGCATTGATGTGATTAGAGAGAAAGCGAGAACATAGAAAAGAAAAAAAAAAAGAGGGGGGGGGGCACACGCCGGGGACGAGTAGTCGCAAAGTGTTAAGTGTGCAGTTTATTTACGTGCGGCACACAGGTGAGCTGTTGCAGCTGTGAGTTTTGACAAATATTGCGTGTGTCATGTTCAGTGGACACGATGAAACGTTTTTTAGCGAACGCGTTGTATCCGCTGGGCTTGTACGTACGCGTACATGAATTGTCGCTTACTCGGTTTGATGTCTCCTTGCCGCTGGGGCAGCTGATACGACTGATACGCCATTTTGCAGCAGTGAAGGGTGCGTGAATGAATGGGCAAGAAACTTAGCAACAGTAACGAGAAAAGAATTAAAAACAAACAAACAAACGAAAGCATGTTTGCCGTGTATATTCAATCTTGTAGTGCAGAAAAATAGTCAGTGCAGCAACCTGCGCGGCCAACGCGCTCCTCGCGAAGAAAAGAGGGAGAGAGAGACGAGCTGGCCGCCGACCAACCGGCGTGCGCCGTTCGCCTTCCTCCTCAGTCTCGCGGGCCGGCGCCGACACCGCGACTCGATCGTGTCGAGCATTCGCTTTCCGGGCGCGTTTCGAAGCAGAAGCAGAAACTTCGGAAGCCGTCATGTCTGGCCGTGGCAAAGGTGGCAAAGGGCTGGGGAAGGGTGGCGCCAAGCGTCATCGAAAGGTGTTGCGTGACAACATCCAGGGCATAACCAAGCCGGCCATCCGTCGTCTGGCGCGCCGTGGCGGTGTCAAGCGCATCTCTGGCCTCATCTACGAGGAAACTCGCGGCGTTCTCAAGGTGTTCCTCGAGAACGTGATCCGCGATGCCGTCACTTACACCGAGCACGCCAAAAGGAAGACCGTGACAGCCATGGACGTCGTGTACGCCCTCAAGCGTCAGGGCCGCACCCTGTACGGATTCGGAGGCTAAGAAGCCAGCGGCGTCGCCTGCAGCCAGCCAACGAGAACACAACAGCCCTCTTCAGGGCTACCCACTTGATGCTTCGGCAGTGTGATCCCAGCGGTTCGCCATACCCGTCCGTCCCTCTTTGCAATATCATTGCGTCATCGCTCAGGTGAGCAGCACCTCGTGTAGTAGTAGCTTGATCGCGCTGGGTACTTGTCACGTTCACCGCATTTCGTTCGCGTCGTCGTCTTTCTCCTGGGTCTGCATGCACGAATCAATCGCCGCATCTGCGAGTTCTTCCTCTCCTTCCTGCAAGCCAAGCTGCTAAAACGGGCCCGTCAAGCGAACGTCGCCTAGTTACCTTATCGCGCGAAGGAAGAAGCCGAGCGCAGCGTTCTACCCTGGTCACTGCATTCTTGGAGACACGACTATGCTCAGGAAGCACGAACTCGCTTTTTTCTTTGGAATGCCCACTACACGATCGCGTCACGTTGTGTCAAAATAAATAAAAACGCACTATGTTCTACCGTGGGGCACCCAGACGAAGAAGGGATGTGTACTTACAAATGAAAAAATTGATTGTGACAGGTTGGTCGTGTTTACCGCGCCCGCTGTGCACTCAGAAGTGCCCCATTCAATAACACATTGTGTACATTGTCACGCCTAATAATTTTTGTTTGTTTTTTTTTTTCACACCTGGCGCTGCCGAGCTGCAAAATACAAAAAAAAAAAAGAAAGAAAAGTGGAAGGGGATGTTTAAACAGAATTTCTGCGCAAGTCAGAAGCAAGTACACAATAAGCGCTGCCCATGCAGCGTGCTGAGGGAAGCTGCACTTGATAGAAGTGGCACTCATGTACTGTACTGGTGCTGCGAACACTGCAGTTGTGAAAGCTTTACTTGGACGGACAGCTACGCAACAAGTGTTTCCATTTCGCCGGCAGAGGTGGTCACTCTAGGGAGGCTGGCTTCGCCGCCCACGCGAGAGGGGGGGGGGGGGGGGACTAGCCCATGATGTAAACGCGAGAGGTTCGAGCGCGGGAAATTCGAAAGCAAGGCGCGCTCGCGTGAGCCTGCCGTCAGATGGCGACACCAACCCACGAGCATTGCATTTTCAAGTGCACCCTTGGTTTCCCACCCACCTCCGCACAGGACGAGGCGTGTCGAATGTGTAACCAAGGCGCACGACAGTGGTTCTGCTCAGGCAAGCCTACCTATAACAAAAATTGTTCTCCATGTGTGTACCTTCATTTTCTCGTGAAAATGTGAAAGAGGAGTGAATGGGGCTTTTTGAGGCGCGTGTTGATCTTCGTTTCTATTATGATTATTATTTTTCACCCTTTCATTGAGTCCATTTCCTGCTTTTTGTGCCACATATTTAGCACTTAGAGGTTGGGGGGGGGGGGGGGGGATTGCTGATGTGTAAGATGGAAAAGAAGAGGAAAGTGAGCCCCGAAACTGTCTGCATCAGGATGCGACACCTCAGCGGTAGCTCACAAGGGATGGGGGGTGAGGGGGGATTAAAAGGGTGGGAATAAAAGTGTAGAGAAAGAGACATGAGGGAAGCCAGAGTGAGACGACATATCGAGGGAATAGGAGTAAAAATGAAACAAAACATTCGAACGCAAACACCCCGTACATCCAACCGCCATTGAGCGCACCTAGTAGTTTGGCAAGTATGTATGAGTGATTCTTAAGAGGGAAAGGAAGATAAAATTGAGTCCCGTTACTGTCTGCGATTGAGCAAGTAGGCGCGCTCAGTGGCAGTTGGATGTACGGGGTGTTTGTGTTAGAATGTTTTGTTGCGTTTTACTCCTTGTCGTTGCGCGGACGTGTATGCATATACCAACACTGCCGGTGGTCTCTCGTCGTCTTCGCCCATCTACGTAATGGTCGCAAATAAGCGACAACGCAAGGAGCAAGTTTTTTTGGCGTGGCAGTGCGCATTTGCCCTCGGTGATGCGAGGCGCTCTAGTGCGATGCGCGCTGTTGGCGTGAATGGTGGCGTCTCGCACTCCGTCGCGCCGCTTCGGGAAGCGACGAGCTACAGCGTCGATTGATGTGTTGCCTGGAAGGCGAAAGAAATGCGCAGCAGGCTGTATTGTACAGCGGTAGTGGTTTCGTTTCGGTGTACCTCTTTGCAGCCGCGAACTGCACGGTTGCCCGAAAATGAGCGCCAGCCAGCATCCTGGCGTACGCTTCCGCGCTCGCACGCGGACGGGTTCTCACGCTTCGGCCAATGGGAGGGAGAGAGATGGGTCGTGCGGCGAAGCCGCTTTTGCCGATCTCCGGCAGGAGCGCAGTTTCGCTCCGTCAGTCGAGGTGATCGGACGCACGCAGCATGGCCCGAACTAAACAAACCGCGCGCAAGAGTACTGGAGGCAAGGCTCCGCGTAAGCAGCTTGCTACCAAGGCTGCTCGCAAGAGTGCCCCTGCCACAGGCGGGGTGAAGAAACCTCACCGTTACAGGCCTGGAACCGTGGCCCTGCGTGAAATTCGCCGATACCAGAAGTCGACCGAACTGCTGATCCGCAAGCTTCCCTTTCAGCGCCTGGTGCGGGAAATCGCTCAGGACTTCAAGACGGACCTCCGTTTCCAGAGTTCTGCCGTGATGGCCCTACAGGAAGCTAGCGAGGCCTACCTCGTTGGTCTTTTCGAAGACACCAACCTGTGCGCCATCCACGCTAAGCGCGTCACCATCATGCCAAAGGACATCCAGCTGGCTCGGCGCATTCGCGGTGAGCGCGCCTAAGTTGGGCTGCTCCCTGCGCTTCGGTCGACAGGCAAGCAACAACAAACGGTCCTTCTCAGGACCACCAACGTGTCTGCTTTGGCTACGAGACCACTCCAGGCCACGTACTCCGGCCGCACCCTCTTTTGCTGTCATGTTTTGTACGTACGTGGCTGCCGTTGTCTAGCGCGCGGAAGAACGGAACGTCGGCGCGTCGTTATTACGAAGAAATGGCTCAGCTTTGACAAATTCAAGGTAAAAGTGTGTATCATTATGAGTAGACAGAGAAAAGGTAGGCTAGCTTCAGTCGGTGTGTGTGCAGCAGCCGTGCTGCGACCCTGTGGTGTGTCAATTTCATTTATGTGTTTACCTTTTTGCCCGCCGCTTGTAAGGTGTTTTTGAGGGCTTCTGTTTGCGTAACGCCATGGTGACTTGGGCTGCTGGACCCCGGCGCAACTTTTGGGTGCACTCGTAGGAGGTGATGAAGTTTTACCGAGAGACGAAATAAACAATTGTATCGGGCCAGTTGGTAAGGATCCATCTCGCTAGGAAGCGCAGCCACTATTACACAGACCTCACAACACAAGCGCTTAACTTCAACTGAACTTTCATTGCAAACGTCAGAGTTTATAAAGGGGGTGAACAGAGAAAAAGAATAGTAAAAGGTAGACAACAAAAAGCACACGTGCCAGTCCCGCACATTACTGTCTGTTATTCTCTATCACCCCATCCAAAAAACAGTTCTTTCCGCGTGAGCGCGATAGAGAGTGCACTAACACACTCGAAATCATCGCGTGTCATTTCCTTTCATTTCTTTTGAAGCTGAACAAGTTTTTGTGCCATATTCTGGACAATTTTTTTTTTTTTTTTGCAATAAACGTTTAGTTGAAGTTAAGCGCTTGTGTTGTGTGTTCTGTGTAATAGTGGCTGCGCTGCCTAGCAAGATAGACGAAATAAATTGTGTTAGAAGCACCAAATGGAATGCGCTAACGGCGGGTTCTCTCTCTCTTTTTTTTTTTACCTTACGTTTGTTTTTCTATTCAAAGGTATTAAATTTACTCTGTCCCTGTGCTGACCCGTTCAGGTGTCATCGTAAGGATAGACGGTTACGTGTGGAGCTTTTTTTTTTTTTTTTTTTAATGAGAAATGACAACGCTTACATGCTCTTTTCTGTCTTTTTCGGTGCCGAGCTGCGTGATTTGGTTGTCTCTTTGCAGCATTTGGCGTCGCGCACTTGTGGCTAACTGATGTCGCGAGGAAATATATATAAAGTATAGAAAAACAAACACGCTTGAGGGTACGAACAGAGCCATCGTGACTGCGAAGCGAAACACGGCCGCGTCACCTGTTTGGGTGGTCCTTAGAAGGACCGTTTGGGGAATGCGGCGAGCGCGCGGAAGGGGTGCTCGCTTACGCCTTCTTCTCCGTCTTCTTTGGAAGAAGCACGGCTTGAATGTTGGGCAACACACCGCCCTGCGCGATGGTGACGCCGGAAAGCAGTTTGTTCAGCTCCTCGTCGTTGCGGATGGCGAGCTGCAAGTGACGGGGGATGATCCGGGTCTTCTTGTTGTCACGAGCGGCGTTGCCCGCCAGCTCGAGCACCTCGGCGGCCAGGTACTCGAGTACGGCAGCCAGGTAGACCGGAGCGCCAGCTCCGACGCGCTCGGCGTAGTTTCCCTTGCGTAGGAGGCGGTGAATACGGCCCACGGGGAACTGAAGCCCCGCGCGGCTAGAACGGGTCTTGCTCTTGCCTTTCGCCTTGCCGCCCTTGCCACGTCCGGACATGGTGTTGCTTTTCGCTTGGTACGACGCCGGTTGCCGAAAACAAGAAAGCTGCTGCCTTCTGAGATGAGAGCCGTGCTCGAATGGTTTCCGTTGCCACCATCGCGCGCCGCCGCTCGCGGGGAACGGATGAGAGTGTGAGAGAGAGAAGCCGTGCGAACCAATGGGGCGCGCGCGTTGTGCTGATCTCGTCAACACCCCTCGCTCATATTTAAGCGCGGCGAGACGGGGGGACACGCGCATTCGACTCTGGTCTCGCGTGCGTGTTGTGTGAAATCATGCCTCCCCAACCGTCTGGCAAAGCCGTCAAGAAGGCCGGCAAGGCGCAGAAGAATGTGCGCGCCACGGACAAGAAGAAGAAGAAGCGCCGCAGGAAGGAGAGCTTCTCCATCTACATCTATAAGGTGCTGAAGCAGGTGCACCCCGACACTGGTGTCTCCAGCAAGGCCATGTCCATCATGAACAGCTTCGTGAACGACATCTTCGAGCGTATCGCCGCCGAGTCGTCACGCCTTGCTCACTACAACAAGCGCTCGACCATCACGAGCCGGGAGATCCAGACCGCGGTGCGCCTGCTGCTGCCCGGAGAGCTGGCCAAGCACGCGGTGTCCGAGGGTACAAAAGCCGTCACCAAGTACACCAGCTCCAAGTAGGCGTGCGTCGTGGGCCACAGCGAGCAACGACAAATCAACGGCTCTTCTCAGAGCCACCCAAATTGTCTGCGTCGGCATAGGGGTTGTGCTGAGAGATTCGGCTCCGAATCCATCCTCTTCTCTCTGTTGAACACCGCTAGCAGGAGCGTTGGTGTGCCGCGCTCGACGTGTGTGCTCGGGGAGGTTGAACAGGTAAATTAGAGAAGACCGAGTGCGCGGAGAAAAGTGCCACAAGTACGGTAATGGAGGGAAAACAAAACCAGGAGCGTGGTAATTAAAAAAAAAAAAAAAACAGGGGGAAGGTGGCCGCTTCTCTCAAAAAAAGGTAACATGAACTCGAGTGTGTTCAGCTCTTGGGAAATGATAGAATAGGAAACTCGCGTCAGCGCTTGCCCGAGCAACTCCGACATGTCGGGCCAAATATGAAGGGGTATACACGGTATGCAGTGCATGCGGAGAGAAGGAAACTGCCGAACACTTGATAATGCTATGTAAAGGGCTTCACCTTATAGTTTAGAATGATGGCGCAGAGTTTTTCAAAAGCACCGGGGTTTAGAGACGGGGGAGGGCAAAATAGACTTTAGGCGGGTAGAATTAACTAGAAGGTGGTTATCTTATTGGTGGCTAAAGTCAAGGCAAGAGTGAAAACTAAACCATTCACTGCAAAGCACCGCGGTCCTATACTTCACTATTTAAAGAGAGAAAAAAAACAAGATAAATGTAGCTGTTTGTTAGGTCAGCATTATGGCTAGGTGGTGATAGCTGCCGCCCGATGTGAAGGGTACAGCCACATTCATCAGACAGCGCAGAGTTCCTTCTCTGCCACGCCATTCATTTGTTTACGAAATTGGGGCATTTATTTCTTGAGAGCGCAGGGCAGGCCCGTTTCGAGACTGTAGGAGGAGTGAATGTAGCTTAAAGTGCGTGGCGCGGTGAAAAATGTGCGGAAGCATTGATGCAAGAAAAGATAGGGGAGAAATATATAGACGCATGTGACAATAGCTGTAGAAGCAGAAAAGCGTGGCGGCGGACTGCATGCTAATTATTGTCCGAAAGCAAAGTATCGACAGCCCGAGTGAAGGAAAAAACAAAACTGTGCGTACGCATGACAGGGGTACCACGCAGGTGATTTATATAGTGCACAAAGAAGTACGAAATCCAGTAAAGAAAGGCGGTCGACACGAGGTATGGGCATTTCCCGTTTTCGCACCGAGTGCTCCGTTTGCGCGTCGCCGAAAGAAACATAGCCAGGCCGGCCAGCAAACGACACTGCTCGGCTTGACGTTTACATAATCACACGGTGTAGCGGAACACTGTGTTCTCTTCGAAAGAACAAATGCGCCTGTGCTAGGCACAAATGAGTGGTACGTTCCATTCGGAATGTGGTGGGAAACTTACCTTAAATGAATGAGCGGACGCACCGTTTATTTCCGCTTTGTTTTAGATTACTGACTATGTTCGGCGGGTCGACAGTGCATTTGTATGAAGCTTTCAAGCGCGATCATTTTGTAATTTCGCATCGTGCGTCCCTGCCACAAGTTCGGGGAAGGAATACTTTCAATATGGGAACCCTCATGATTGTGAAAGATGAAACTGCGACTACTTAAACACACTTGCACCACAGAAATGGCACGCGCAGTTTGGTATTGGGGCACGTGAGAAGGGAATACAATAGATGGGCATTGGCGCGCATCTTTTTTTCTTATTGATATGATATGTAAGGAGATGTCGGCGCACCATTATGGCGCCGGCTACTCCTTGGCCGTTGAGTTAAACTTGAACACGTATCTTGAAGCAAAACGTACAAAGCAGTGCATGGAAAGTAGAAAACTCGGGCAGAGATATGCAAAGACACACTTACACTTATACGCACATATCAGAACACAATGGTAAGTAAATGTTCGAAAGTCAATGAATGAAGTCTCTGATATAATGTCCCTCGATAATATTCGGTCCACCAGCACAAAACAGTAGAGCACACGTCTGGTCCGTATAAAGATGCATTCGCTCGTGTGTACATAATTGTCGACACGTCATTCATTTCACAACACACACATGATGAGAGTCACGTGATACTGTACATAATAAGTACATTTGTTACAAATGAAAGTTCGTTATTTCTTAATACTTATCAGCAATCCCGCTGTCTTGTAAAGAACGTGTTGATGCTTTTAAAGCGTGCGACTGTAAAACTCGAGTAGGCCACGGACCCAGAAGTTTCTTCATGTTAAACGGTCTGCGGTCTAATGCCAACTGTTCGGACTTAAGACGGC
>NW_027465219.1:0-35636 GCF_043290135.1 Rhipicephalus microplus | reverse complement strand
AAAATAGCACTCAAAACCGCAAACAAGCAAAACGTTGAACTCGAGTGCGATCCTGCCACCCGTCAACCAGGCTTCACGGAGATCGTTCTTTTCAGGTAAATACGACAATGTTGCGACGAGGACAGGACAAATTCACCGAGACGTGATGATGGAACATTAACAGAAGCTTCGTCGCCTTCTTCCATGGTGTTATTACTGTATTTGAAATTTCTCAAGCGGTTTTCTTTCTTCGGTGCAGGTTACTAGAGCTGTTTTTTTTCCAAAAAAGAGGCATTACAGGGACACTTAGCAATGCATTGACAGAAAATGGGAACAAAGTATGTACCAGCATTATAAGGGCTGTTAGATAACGATGGTTTCCCAAAATTGTGAAAACAATAGCGATGAAGAGACGTGCTTGCAGGAAAGTATAGGATAAGGTCAGGGGCACCTATAGCTATTTAGAGGGATCTGCCAGAAATGGACCGTGGGAAAAATAATATTAAGGTTGTATGAAATAGAACCTTACTTAGGAGCAGATGCAACATCAGAAAGCAAAACAACAAAATCGTTGCTGTGCGCGAGGCGATTAAAAAGACAACATATTATCATGGGGCCGTGACGTAGACGAAAGGAGCACACTGTGTGTCGAATAATAAACTGTTTATTTGGGTGAACCTGTGCCCAGTATACGGAAAGTCGGACTACAGTAGCAGTCTTGCATTGATAGCGGCGAACGGAGTGTCAGCCATCAATCAACTGACAAACGCGAAGCGTGTCGGCATTTATACCCTTGCCATCGAATACTCTGGCGTTATCGCTAGCGGTGACATTAGTTCCCGAATAATCTGTGACGTTCCCGAAGTGGCTGTTCTGAACAAAACTATCTACTAAAGCCTCGAAGCTTCTCGAACATTGTATACATAGGCACGGTAAGCGCTGAACTAACTAGGGTAACAGCGTATGATCCATTCAAAGTGACAAGGTGTGCTCGTATAATTCAGTTTATCAAAAAACTTTCTGCATTCACGCGCGAAATAATAAGGCTCAAGTCGTTGACAAAATCATGTAGAGAAGCTGTAATATTAATAAAAAACCAACAGTTACTCGCCCTCAGGTGTGTGCACGAATACAGCGGGCAGCAACCCTCTAACAGCCTCCATTCCGAAACAAGGCCTGACTATATCAACTGTGACGTGCGTGTTGATTGTGTTCACACGCAAACCAAACCATCATACTCTGTTTAAATCAATGAGCAGAGTGTCAAACATGCACAGACACATCGTTTATTGGGCATAATAGTCGACAGAAGTCTTTCGTGGAGCCCGCGTACCGCGTACTTGAAGAAGAGGGTGCTATCTATAGTGCATATAACGAAATTCTTGTGTGGGAAAGCATGGGCAAATTTTGTTGCTTCCATGCTAAAGTGGTACAGGGCCCTATGTGCTGGGTCTTTCACGATAGAGCTTACCGGTACTGACGAACACTTGAAAATTCAATATTCATTCATTGGAGAGTTTGCAGGGTCAGGCGCTGCGTATCTGTCTAGGACGGCCCCGATGCGCTTCTAAACCTATGCCCCAATCGTGCTTGCCCATGCGGTCAAGACGTTTACAGTTGTGGATTGCCTTAGAGCGCAGATTCGACATGACAGCCGTGTCCCCCGATTACCACTTTGCCCTTCTACCCTCCGAAAGATGACGTGCTACGTTTTCGGAGGTCATAGCCAAGCACCTAAACAGCATCCAGATAGACGCCATAAACAGATAGACGCCTGCTACGAGAATTGCATGTACCTTGTGGTATCTCGACCGGCCACAGGTACGTCTAGAAATTCCTGGTGTCAAAAAAAAAAGCAATCACTCTAGAGCAGCAATAAATCAAGTAGCACTGCTAATATTGCATGACTTGTACTAGGACCGAACGAAGACATACACTGACGGGGCAGTCTCACCCAGCAGCTCATCAGGTGCCACTGTAATTCCGGCTGCAGCAATGACAATCAAATTTAAGTTGTCGCATAAGTCTACGGCATCAGAGCTTGCTGCTGTAAGAGCCGCTTTAGAATATCCCGTTCAAAAGCGTCCAGGAAAATGGGTTATATTTTGTGATTCGAAGGCAGAACTTCAGAGTTTGCAGTTTGTCGTGCGTAAGAGGAATCATGAGAGAGAGAGAGAGAAAACACAAGGATAAAGGCAGGGAGATCAACCAGGGCTGAGCCCCGGTAGGCTACCCTGCACTGGGGAAGGGAAGAGGGAAAGGAAATCTATAGAGGAGGAGAGAAACGTTCACTGACTGGGCCGACGAGTGACAGTTTCACCATCACAAACGATAAAACAGGCCGGTGTCTTTGAGAAAATGCAAAAGTAATTGGTACATGAAATAAGGCATTGCCACCATCAAGCTCCAGCACGAGCGCATGATAGTAGTAAATCAGTGGCTGCCTGGACATATCGGTATTACTTGAAATCAATTAGTCGATGATGCAGCCCTTTCAGCCCATGAAGGACTACGTGTGGTCCCGATTCCTCCATCAAGGACTGATGCGGCAAGACAACTTTACTTGCTGGCTCGAGATCTTACATGCACATCCTGGTCGTCTATAAACTTTCAAAGGCGTCACTCATACGAACTGGATCGTTCACTCCAGATTGCCTCTGCCATCAAAACTTTCCCGCTCCGATGCGACACTGTTATGCCGCCTTTGGTTGGGTGTTGCATTCACAAAGGTGTACTTCTTTCGCATCAGTATGGCAGACACTTTTACATGCGACTGCTGTGGTTCTGAAGGAATCATCGAACACGTCCTGTGCAGCTGCGCTTGCTAGGACACGCAGTGATGCCAGCTCCGGATGGTTTTGAACCGACTGGACTCTAGACTATTCTCTGTCCAGACGACTCTGGGACCTTGGGCGTGTGCCTCAGATGCGAAGAAAGTGACTATAAAGCGCTACTACATTACTTGAAGATAACAAACCTGAGTGAACACTTGTAGACTGCGTGTGCTCCCTCGAGTGTGCTCGTGAATGTGTGTATCTTTCTTTTCTATCTCCTATCTATTTTCTCCCCTTCATCCCTTCTCTAGTGCAGGATAGCAAACCGGACGCCCGTCTGGTGAACCTACCTGGCTTTTTTTGCATCTCTCTCTCTCTTCACTAACAAATCCGCACATCGCTTTGAGCGTGGCACTTGCACTCTGAAATTCAAAATAGGCGGAGAATACGTTGATTAGGAAGAACCTAATGAATGGCGGATCCCTTATATGCGTATTATTTGGGCACAGCGAGTGAGGAAAAGAACGCTAGTGGCTCAGTCATATTAAGCAATTCAATTAGCTAAGTGCGAAGCTTTACAAAAAAAATTTAAGCTCTTGAAAATTTACCTCGTAAGCTGTAATATTCGGCAGGCTTTTCCTGAGGTATAGTATATTTGCAAATAAATAGCACAGCCGTTTAAAAATATGTAACGAATACAGGGTGTTCTTTTTTCCAGAGATCACCAATTTTTAGTGGAAATGATGCGGTAGTATTTCTCCCGTGACGAAGTTGTTCATATTAGAAATATGTAGTACATGACATTTCATTGCATTTAAAGCCTGAGTCCGGCGTTTTCAACTTGCGTTCCCGCTTTGCTACAACTCCAGTGGAAGGGGGGGGGGGAGGGATTGGGTTTCAATTACGCGTTCCAGGACGTTACTCTGCGCTCTAATTGAGTGCCCGCTCGAGCTGCTTCAGTTCTCATCAACCCAAATAAAAGAACTAGCTTTACAAGCTTAGCCGAATCAACGCAGTTTTTTCTGAAGTAACTCTGTAGAGAAGTGGTTATTTCCTTCGAAGTTTGCACAGACCGCTGTTTTTCGAGCTTGCGCTTGAACGCTATTGCATGAAAAAGTCTAGGCGTCCTACTCACGGTCACAGCTTGGGTTTGTCGAGGCTGGCTGCCACGCCCATGCATGGAGGAATGAGCACGGCAGTCAGTAGCGCTCTTGTGGTTGGTGCTATGGGTGGCCGTGCTTGGTTTAATAATTTCATTGCACTAATAAACTTATGGCAATATTCTGAATCTGCCTACTCGCGATATCGAATCAATCGTTCTGCATGAATCCTTCACCCGTGAATGCTTCTCGCAAGCTTTCTCTGGCTATGACATGGTGTTCCCTACATCTGGGTGACGTGGGACGCTCTATGTCAGAACCTCCCTCGGTCCGTTTTCGCACACTTTAAATGCTAGCGTGAGCAGACGACGTTACAAATTATGGCCAAGTAGCCTTCGGTAGTCGCTACGTTGGAATGTCAGGTTTCAAATAGCTGAAAACAAGTTCATGAGTATTAGGACAATCCCAATTTAATGAAATTATCCAAGCACCGTCATCAGTTTCTCACATGGAGTATCAACTGAATGACACAAGTTTCTTTTTTTTTCAAATAAGCTTTGCATCTCGAGGCAAGAAATTCTGCGCAAGGAGTACAGAGCATGGCATACGAACGAACTCAAACCCACACTTGTGAAAGCATGATCAATGTAAGAAGATGATAAGCTTTCTGCTCAACGGAAGTATAATGACACGCCACAGAAACCTCTTACACCGAAACTTTTTGTAATATCTCAGCCAATCACGATGCGTGACAGGTTGGTGATGCCAGCTGCGCAACTGGAAAGCACACTTACGAAAGAGGCGTTTTTTAAATTCTCTCCCTGAAGCCCAGGTTTTCGGCGACCGCAAACTTCTCAGCAGTTCTAGAACATGGACAAGCTTTCAACGTACACAAACGCGTCGCGATTGCTCCCCAAAACAGGGCAGTATAGCTATCTAAAACTGCTATAATTATGTAAAGAATTTACTTTGCAGGTTGGCAATTTATAAGCAACGGCTTTGTATGACTACATATTGGTCCGCATGTGATCAATTTTCCCACACCTTGGGATTTCCACAGATCTATGATTTGTTTCAAGTAATTGATGGGGTACGTAAATGACTTAGAAATAAAACGATTGTAAACTTGCCGGGAAGCTGACAACACGCAGATGCATAGTTACTGCTCTTCTTAGCTGAGAAACAAAACTGCCGGTGCGATCACGAAAAGTCTCTCCGCCGTAACTCATAGCAACGCGGGAAAATGAATGCAACAGCGAACGCAATCATCGCAATGCGAATAGGGTGTCTTCGACGGCATGCAGGCGTAGTCGATAGTGGCTAACGAAGCTTCTTGATAGATATGAACTCGCATAAGCCCTAGTAGAAGAACAAAACAGAAGGAAGAAGGAAGCTGTTTATCACACAGAAAGAATCTGAGACTGCCTCACGCAGTCTTGTTGCAATGAGTGGAGCATGACGATGCTTTTTACATCAAGCTACTGATATTCACTCTCTCTTAATAGGTCGATAATCTTGCTATATTTCATGAAATATACCTAGCTGGAGCCTTGTGCAGACAAGGCTGGAGAAATAAAGAATCGAAAATATAATATGAAAATGCTGTCACAAAGTAGAAAAAAAAATTCGTCAGAGCCAACGTATCTGAGAATTGATGTTATGCGATGCATGCGGAGAGAAGGTGACTGTGTTGAAATTTTTTTATTGAGCAAGACGTCAAAATTATGGTAAATATTGGTACAAATGTTGCACGCACAGACAACTGTTGAAGAGTTGCAGATGTTTATATAATCACTTGTTTGCACTTGCGCAACGATGCCAACTGGCACATGCGTATTGGCAACACCAGAAGCTGATATGAAGCGCCGATGCTCGCGAGGTTGCTGGCCGTGGACACTGATACACATATCAACTTCACCACATGGCAACTAACCACACATTGACATTAACCTGACGTGACTGCTGTATCAAAGGAGTACATATGTAATGTTTAGAAAATCCGGTAGGCAGCACTGCAACCACTATTGACGTTTTACGAAGAATAACGTCTATTCAAAAGTAGTTCCGAGACGTGACAAAAGCTCTGCGGTGAAATGCTTAATTGCCACGCACAATGCTTGGGTTTTATTACAACTGGCACCCTGACATTTATTCTTTGCATTCGTCGGGTCGACGCTACTGATGTCGGGTATTTCTTAACGCCCACGAGTTAAAGTTGCCCATGTGTGTTCTCGTCGTTTCTGGGTCACCAAACGCCTGAAACAGATAACTCAGATATGACTTTATGTTCAGATGTTCCTCAAGTCTGGACGTCACAGCGTCCATCTGCTCAGTCAGTATTACGACTTTTTGAAAGAAGCTTGAAAGCAAAGTTATTAAGTGTTTTGGTGGCTTTGTTTAGTCAACATCTTTCGCCTGAAACGCCTTGCTACCGTCCTCAATATCTATCAAAATCGGTTCGAGAAAGCAATTAGCCCAGGTCAATTAGGTTTTTGTACATATGCAGCACCTCTGCAACGTTGGCCTTTTCATTGAGGTAATTGGTGGTAGCGCAGGCTAAGTGCAAGTACATATATACTGGATCAGATCTCAGGGCACAAGCTGTGAATATTTGTATACTACACGTGCATTCCTTTTTAAAGACGATAGCTTTTTTGGGGACCTTCGACAGAAAAAATTTTATCTGTCTGTCTGTCTGTCTGTCTGTCGGTCGGTCTGTCTGTCTGCCTGCCTGCCTGCCTGCCTGCCTGCCTGTCTGCCTGTCTGTCTGTCTGTCTGTCTGTCTGTCTGTCTGTCTGTCTGTCTGTCTGTATATTTGTCTCTTTGTCCGCCTTAACGATACCTCAAACGGCACCAAACGGCCAAACCCACCAGCAGCGCCCACCAATATTGAAAATGGTTCAGAGTTCATAGTTGTGTGATGGTCAATTAAAAAAAGCAAATATTGCGCATATCTGAGGCGCCATAACAACACGTCTCTGTTTTGTATATTTGCCTTTATACTAGAAGAGGCACACAAGTAACTCTAAGGAGTGTAGCGTTTAACGCGGTGCGCTGACAGTGCAACGCGATGCTCAAGGAGGTGTTTCCAAGGCTTTGCTACGACGACACGGTGGTGGCACCTGTCTGTCGCTCTGCATTCTACAGCTTATCACCTCCGAGACTGGCGCGCATCTTTCTCCGCAGTCGCGCGCGCCTTCGTTTTGGAAGATAACTGCCAGGTGGCGATTGTGTCCAACGTGCCTAGATGCGCTTGTTCGCCTCCGCTACACGCTCGAGGCACTCTAACGCAGCGCCTTCAGAATACCATTCACCAATTTTCTTGCGCAGAACATCAAATAAACGTTTTGTTCACTCTCTCCAAACGCAAGGCTATCGTCTTTCGACGACATTTACAGTGTAACTAGTAGATTCAGGCCAAATTTTCTCCACTAAACTCATACTCTCTTGTTCTGATATAAAATACATATGGTAATAAACACAGGCGTTAACGATTGTTCTGCCATTCGTATTGGTTTCATCAGCCTTGGGCCAGTTGGTACATGTCGTCAGAAGTGAGTACTTGTACCTTTGCACTCTAGTCATTCAATGAATCCTTGTAACAACTGGCAACTATTCTCTGGCACAGCCTGCAGGAACCTGAATACCATGGGCATGAAGCACATCAAACTAGCGGAGTTTCTAGGCCCCGCGACCAACGAGAGATAAACGCGGAAGCTCTTCAGACAAAAGCTCGATTTTTTTAGGTCTACAGAGCGCATGGAAAACCCGCGGTAAGGGGCCGCAAGGACGGCTCTTTTCTTCGACGTGGCTGTTGATGAGGCTCTCCAACTCTGCAACAATCTTACGTTCAGCAACATCTAAGAGAAGAAAGACTACGGCACTGTTATAGCTATGTTCGAAAAATACTGCGTCGAGCAAGCTCGGTCGATTAGCTGGAGCAGAGCAAGCTTGCTCTGTCAATAATCTGGTGCTGTTTTTCAGCTGGATTTTCATTTTATATCAAATACGGAATTGTACTGCGTGGTATCGAACTAGATTAGTCTGTCTTGGAGTCAATATATTTGGCGGAGTCGTCATTACATTAGGCAAGAAAATCACCTTTATCGTGTTGTGATTACGGCGCTAATCAGTTGATATTGCCGCGAACTATGCCTTCTCGTCTGTGTTTCGTGGCGAACATCTGGCTGCGCCCGATCGTGCTATCTGTTGTGGGCCGCACCCATACTGTGCCGCAAGCGAAGTGCATGTTTTCCTCCTCCCTCGGACTATCTCATTTTGATAGGGAGAGCGTTTCGCGGTGGGCCGTTCCTTCACCACCTGGATTTATCATTCTTTGGCATTCATTTTCAGAGCACAGGTTCGCTCTAATAAAAAACTAGTTTTTCCCAAGAACTCTGCGTCGTTCCTGGCTACGTGACATCTGGTGGAGGTGCTGGGTACATGAACCCTGAACCCCTGACAGGTCGTCGGGCAAGTCCAACTCGCGCCAGCCGCCGACAGCTCGGACTTCAGCCGGAGTTTGGACTGCTTCCGGAAAACGTAAAGAAAGAAGACGTCGTGACCACCACCATGAACAACGCTGCTACTATGACGAACCCTGCAAACCCCCCTGTAGTCCTCCAGCAACCCAAGGAGCCGCCACCATTCCACGGGTCTCCTTCGGAGGATCCCGAAGACTGGTTGGAGCAAGTTGAACGGGTCAGGCTCTTTAACCGCTGGGACGACGAAGAGACGCTGAGGCACGTGTTCTTCTACCTTGCCGACTCAGCTCAAACGTGGTTTGAAAATCACGAGAGCACACTTGGATCGTGGCAGGAATTCAAGAGGAAGTTTTTGATGACATTCACCACAGTTGTGCGGAAGGAACGGCCCACCGCGAAACGCTCTCCCTATCAAAATGAGATAGTCCGAGGGAGGAGGAAAACATGCACTTCGCTTGCGGCACAGTATGGGTGCGGCCCACAACAGATAGCACGATCGGGCGCAGCCAGATGTTCGCCACGAAACACAGACGAGAAGGCATAGTTCGCGGCATTGCCCCCCGCGAAAAAAAAGAGCATCGGCCCGATGCTACTAATAAAAAAAAAGTAGTCAAGAAAAAGTCAGTCATCTGGCGTAGTAAGGCTTAAGCCTAACCACGTGGACAATTTCGGGCCGCGTGCGTCGTCGTGACATGCCATGGTCGCTGTCGGGGACAACCTCGTAGCTGAGTGGGCCAACTGATTAGCGCCGTAATCACAACACGATAAAGGTGATTTTCTTGCCTAATGTAATGACGACTCCGCCAAATATATTGACTCCAAGACAGACTAATCTAGTTCGATACCACGCAGTACAATTCCGTATTTGATATAAAATGAAAATCCAGCTGAAAAACAGCACCAGATTATTGACAGAGCAAGCTTGCTCTGCTCCAGCTAATCGACCGAGCTTGCTCGACGCAGTATTTTTCGAACATAGCTATAACAGTGCCGTAGTCTTTCTTCTCTTAGATGTTGCTGAACGTAAGATTGTTGCAGAGTTGGAGAGCCTCATCAACAGCCACGTCGAAGAAAAGAGCCGTCCTTGCGGCCCCTTACCGCGGGTTTTCCATGCGCTCTGTAGACCTAAAAAAATCGAGCTTTTGTCTGAAGAGCTTCCGCGTTTATCTCTCGTTGGTCGCGGGGCCTAGAAACTCCGCTAGTTTGATGTGCTTCATGCCCATGGTATTCAGGTTCCTGCAGGCTGTGCCAGAGAATAGTTGCCAGTTGTTACAAGGATTCATTGAATGACTAGAGTGCAAAGGTACAAGTACTCACTTCTGACGACATGTACCAACTGGCCCAAGGCTGATGAAACCAATACGAATGGCAGAACAATCGTTAACGCCTGTGTTTATTACCATATGTATTTTATATCAGAACAAGAGAGTATGAGTTTAGTGGAGAAAATTTGGCCTGAATCTACTAGTTACACTGTAAATGTCGTCGAAAGACGATAGCCTTGCGTTTGGAGAGAGTGAACAAAACGTTTATTTGATGTTCTGCGCAAGAAAATTGGTGAATGGTATTCTGAAGGCGCTGCGTTAGAGTGCCTCGAGCGTGTAGCGGAGGCGAACAAGCGCATCTAGGCACGTTGGACACAATCGCCACCTGGCAGTTATCTTCCAAAACGAAGGCGCGCGCGACTGCGGAGAAAGATGCGCGCCAGTCTCGGAGGTGATAAGCTGTAGAATGCAGAGCGACAGACAGGTGCCACCACCGTGTCGTCGTAGCAAAGCCTTGGAAACACCTCCTTGAGCATCGCGTTGCACTGTCAGCGCACCGCGTTAAACGCTACACTCCTTAGAGTTACTTGTGTGCCTCTTCTAGTATAAAGGCAAATATACAAAACACAGACGTGTTGTTATGGCGCCTCAGATATGCGCAATATTTGCTTTTTTTAATTGACCATCACACAACTATGAACTCTGAACCATTTTCAATATTGGTGGGCGCTGCTGGTGGGTTTGGCCGTTTGGTGCCGTTTGAGGTATCGTTAAGGCGGACAAAGAGACAAATATACAGACAGACAGACAGACAGACAGACAGACAGACAGACAGACAGACAGACAGACAGGCAGACAGGCAGGCAGGCAGGCAGGCAGGCAGGCAGACAGACAGACCGACCGACAGACAGACAGACAGACAGACAGACAGATAAAATTTTTTCTGTCGAAGGTCCCCAAAAAAGCTATCGTCTTTAAAAAGGAATGCACGTGTAGTATACAAATATTCACAGCTTGTGCCCTGAGATCTGATCCAGTATATATGTACTTGCACTTAGCCTGCGCTACCACCAATTACCTCAATGAAAAGGCCAACGTTGCAGAGGTGCTGCATATGTACAAAAACCTAATTGACCTGGGCTAATTGCTTTCTCGAACCGATTTTGATAGATATTGAGGACGGTAGCAAGGCGTTTCAGGCGAAAGATGTTGACTAAACAAAGCCACCAAAACACTTAATAACTTTGCTTTCAAGCTTCTTTCAAAAAGTCGTAATACTGACTGAGCAGATGGACGCTGTGACGTCCAGACTTGAGGAACATCTGAACATAAAGTCATATCTGAGTTATCTGTTTCAGGCGTTTGGTGACCCAGAAACGACGAGAACACACATGGGCAACTTTAACTCGTGGGCGTTAAGAAATACCCGACATCAGTAGCGTCGACCCGACGAATGCAAAGAATAAATGTCAGGGTGCCAGTTGTAATAAAACCCAAGCATTGTGCGTGGCAATTAAGCATTTCACCGCAGAGCTTTTGTCACGTCTCGGAACTACTTTTGAATAGACGTTATTCTTCGTAAAACGTCAATAGTGGTTGCAGTGCTGCCTACCGGATTTTCTAAACATTACATATGTACTCCTTTGATACAGCAGTCACGTCAGGTTAATGTCAATGTGTGGTTAGTTGCCATGTGGTGAAGTTGATATGTGTATCAGTGTCCACGGCCAGCAACCTCGCGAGCATCGGCGCTTCATATCAGCTTCTGGTGTTGCCAATACGCATGTGCCAGTTGGCATCGTTGCGCAAGTGCAAACAAGTGATTATATAAACATCTGCAACTCTTCAACAGTTGTCTGTGCGTGCAACATTTGTACCAATATTTACCATAATTTTGACGTCTTGCTCAATAAAAAAATTTCAACACAGTCACCTTCTCTCCGCATGCATCGCATAACATCAATTCTCAGATACGTTGGCTCTGACGAATTTTTTTTTCTACTTTGTGACAGCATTTTCATATTATATTTTCGATTCTTTATTTCTCCAGCCTTGTCTGCACAAGGCTCCAGCTAGGTATATTTCATGAAATATAGCAAGATTATCGACCTATTAAGAGAGAGTGAATATCAGTAGCTTGATGTAAAAAGCATCGTCATGCTCCACTCATTGCAACAAGACTGCGTGAGGCAGTCTCAGATTCTTTCTGTGTGATAAACAGCTTCCTTCTTCCTTCTGTTTTGTTCTTCTACTAGGGCTTATGCGAGTTCATATCTATCAAGAAGCTTCGTTAGCCACTATCGACTACGCCTGCATGCCGTCGAAGACACCCTATTCGCATTGCGATGATTGCGTTCGCTGTTGCATTCATTTTCCCGCGTTGCTATGAGTTACGGCGGAGAGACTTTTCGTGATCGCACCGGCAGTTTTGTTTCTCAGCTAAGAAGAGCAGTAACTATGCATCTGCGTGTTGTCAGCTTCCCGGCAAGTTTACAATCGTTTTATTTCTAAGTCATTTACGTACCCCATCAATTACTTGAAACAAATCATAGATCTGTGGAAATCCCAAGGTGTGGGAAAATTGATCACATGCGGACCAATATGTAGTCATACAAAGCCGTTGCTTATAAATTGCCAACCTGCAAAGTAAATTCTTTACATAATTATAGCAGTTTTAGATAGCTATACTGCCCTGTTTTGGGGAGCAATCGCGACGCGTTTGTGTACGTTGAAAGCTTGTCCATGTTCTAGAACTGCTGAGAAGTTTGCGGTCGCCGAAAACCTGGGCTTCAGGGAGAGAATTTAAAAAACGCCTCTTTCGTAAGTGTGCTTTCCAGTTGCGCAGCTGGCATCACCAACCTGTCACGCATCGTGATTGGCTGAGATATTACAAAAAGTTTCGGTGTAAGAGGTTTCTGTGGCGTGTCATTATACTTCCGTTGAGCAGAAAGCTTATCATCTTCTTACATTGATCATGCTTTCACAAGTGTGGGTTTGAGTTCGTTCGTATGCCATGCTCTGTACTCCTTGCGCAGAATTTCTTGCCTCGAGATGCAAAGCTTATTTGAAAAAAAAAGAAACTTGTGTCATTCAGTTGATACTCCATGTGAGAAACTGATGACGGTGCTTGGATAATTTCATTAAATTGGGATTGTCCTAATACTCATGAACTTGTTTTCAGCTATTTGAAACCTGACATTCCAACGTAGCGACTACCGAAGGCTACTTGGCCATAATTTGTAACGTCGTCTGCTCACGCTAGCATTTAAAGTGTGCGAAAACGGACCGAGGGAGGTTCTGACATAGAGCGTCCCACGTCACCCAGATGTAGGGAACACCATGTCATAGCCAGAGAAAGCTTGCGAGAAGCATTCACGGGTGAAGGATTCATGCAGAACGATTGATTCGATATCGCGAGTAGGCAGATTCAGAATATTGCCATAAGTTTATTAGTGCAATGAAATTATTAAACCAAGCACGGCCACCCATAGCACCAACCACAAGAGCGCTACTGACTGCCGTGCTCATTCCTCCATGCATGGGCGTGGCAGCCAGCCTCGACAAACCCAAGCTGTGACCGTGAGTAGGACGCCTAGACTTTTTCATGCAATAGCGTTCAAGCGCAAGCTCGAAAAACAGCGGTCTGTGCAAACTTCGAAGGAAATAACCACTTCTCTACAGAGTTACTTCAGAAAAAACTGCGTTGATTCGGCTAAGCTTGTAAAGCTAGTTCTTTTATTTGGGTTGATGAGAACTGAAGCAGCTCGAGCGGGCACTCAATTAGAGCGCAGAGTAACGTCCTGGAACGCGTAATTGAAACCCAATCCCTCCCCCCCCCCCTTCCACTGGAGTTGTAGCAAAGCGGGAACGCAAGTTGAAAACGCCGGACTCAGGCTTTAAATGCAATGAAATGTCATGTACTACATATTTCTAATATGAACAACTTCGTCACGGGAGAAATACTACCGCATCATTTCCACTAAAAATTGGTGATCTCTGGAAAAAAGAACACCCTGTATTCGTTACATATTTTTAAACGGCTGTGCTATTTATTTGCAAATATACTATACCTCAGGAAAAGCCTGCCGAATATTACAGCTTACGAGGTAAATTTTCAAGAGCTTAAATTTTTTTTGTAAAGCTTCGCACTTAGCTAATTGAATTGCTTAATATGACTGAGCCACTAGCGTTCTTTTCCTCACTCGCTGTGCCCAAATAATACGCATATAAGGGATCCGCCATTCATTAGGTTCTTCCTAATCAACGTATTCTCCGCCTATTTTGAATTTCAGAGTGCAAGTGCCACGCTCAAAGCGATGTGCGGATTTGTTAGTGAAGAGAGAGAGAGATGCAAAAAAAGCCAGGTAGGTTCACCAGACGGGCGTCCGGTTTGCTATCCTGCACTAGAGAAGGGATGAAGGGGAGAAAATAGATAGGAGATAGAAAAGAAAGATACACACATTCACGAGCACACTCGAGGGAGCACACGCAGTCTACAAGTGTTCACTCAGGTTTGTTATCTTCAAGTAATGTAGTAGCGCTTTATAGTCACTTTCTTCGCATCTGAGGCACACGCCCAAGGTCCCAGAGTCGTCTGGACAGAGAATAGTCTAGAGTCCAGTCGGTTCAAAACCATCCGGAGCTGGCATCACTGCGTGTCCTAGCAAGCGCAGCTGCACAGGACGTGTTCGATGATTCCTTCAGAACCACAGCAGTCGCATGTAAAAGTGTCTGCCATACTGATGCGAAAGAAGTACACCTTTGTGAATGCAACACCCAACCAAAGGCGGCATAACAGTGTCGCATCGGAGCGGGAAAGTTTTGATGGCAGAGGCAATCTGGAGTGAACGATCCAGTTCGTATGAGTGACGCCTTTGAAAGTTTATAGACGACCAGGATGTGCATGTAAGATCTCGAGCCAGCAAGTAAAGTTGTCTTGCCGCATCAGTCCTTGATGGAGGAATCGGGACCACACGTAGTCCTTCATGGGCTGAAAGGGCTGCATCATCGACTAATTGATTTCAAGTAATACCGATATGTCCAGGCAGCCACTGATTTACTACTATCATGCGCTCGTGCTGGAGCTTGATGGTGGCAATGCCTTATTTCATGTACCAATTACTTTTGCATTTTCTCAAAGACACCGGCCTGTTTTATCGTTTGTGATGGTGAAACTGTCACTCGTCGGCCCAGTCAGTGAACGTTTCTCTCCTCCTCTATAGATTTCCTTTCCCTCTTCCCTTCCCCAGTGCAGGGTAGCCTACCGGGGCTCAGCCCTGGTTGATCTCCCTGCCTTTATCCTTGTGTTTTCTCTCTCTCTCTCTCATGATTCCTCTTACGCACGACAAACTGCAAACTCTGAAGTTCTGCCTTCGAATCACAAAATATAACCCATTTTCCTGGACGCTTTTGAACGGGATATTCTAAAGCGGCTCTTACAGCAGCAAGCTCTGATGCCGTAGACTTATGCGACAACTTAAATTTGATTGTCATTGCTGCAGCCGGAATTACAGTGGCACCTGATGAGCTGCTGGGTGAGACTGCCCCGTCAGTGTATGTCTTCGTTCGGTCCTAGTACAAGTCATGCAATATTAGCAGTGCTACTTGATTTATTGCTGCTCTAGAGTGATTGCTTTTTTTTTGACACCAGGAATTTCTAGACGTACCTGTGGCCGGTCGAGATACCACAAGGTACATGCAATTCTCGTAGCAGGCGTCTATCTGTTTATGGCGTCTATCTGGATGCTGTTTAGGTGCTTGGCTATGACCTCCGAAAACGTAGCACGTCATCTTTCGGAGGGTAGAAGGGCAAAGTGGTAATCGGGGACACGGCTGTCATGTCGAATCTGCGCTCTAAGGCAATCCACAACTGTAAACGTCCTGACCGCATGGGCAAGCACGATTGGGGCATAGGTTTAGAAGCGCATCGGGGCCGTCCTAGACAGATACGCAGCGCCTGACCCTGCAAACTCTCCAATGAATGAATATTGAATTTTCAAGTGTTCGTCAGTACCGGTAAGCTCTATCGTGAAAGACCCAGCACATAGGGCCCTGTACCACTTTAGCATGGAAGCAACAAAATTTGCCCATGCTTTCCCACACAAGAATTTCGTTATATGCACTATAGATAGCACCCTCTTCTTCAAGTACGCGGTACGCGGGCTCCACGAAAGACTTCTGTCGACTATTATGCCCAATAAACGATGTGTCTGTGCATGTTTGACACTCTGCTCATTGATTTAAACAGAGTATGATGGTTTGGTTTGCGTGTGAACACAATCAACACGCACGTCACAGTTGATATAGTCAGGCCTTGTTTCGGAATGGAGGCTGTTAGAGGGTTGCTGCCCGCTGTATTCGTGCACACACCTGAGGGCGAGTAACTGTTGGTTTTTTATTAATATTACAGGCTTCTCTACATGATTTTGTCAACGACTTGAGCCTTATTATTTCGGCGTGAATGCAGAAAGTTTTTTGATAAACTGAATTATACGAGCACACCTTGTCACTTTGAATGGATCATACGCTGTTACCCTAGTTAGTTCAGCGCTTACCGTGCCTATGTATACAATGTTCGAGAAGCTTCGAGGCTTTAGTAGATAGTTTTGTTCAGAACAGCCACTTCGGGAACGTCACAGATTATTCGGGAACTAATGTCACCGCTAGCGATAACGCCAGAGTATTCGATGGCAAGGGTATAAATGCCGACACGCTTCGCCGTTTGTCAGTTGATTGATGGCTGACACTCCGTTCGCCGCTATCAATGCAAGACTGCTACTGTAGTCCGACTTTCCGTATACTGGGCACAGGTTCACCCAAATAAACAGTTTATTATTCGACACACAGTGTGCTCCTTTCGTCTACGTCACGGCCCCATGATAATATGTTGTCTTTTTAATCGCCTCGCGCACAGCAACGATTTTGTTGTTTTGCTTTCTGATGTTGCATCTGCTCCTAAGTAAGGTTCTATTTCATACAACCTTAATATTATTTTTCCCACGGTCCATTTCTGGCAGATCCCTCTAAATAGCTATAGGTGCCCCTGACCTTATCCTATACTTTCCTGCAAGCACGTTCTCTTCATCGCTATTGTTTTCACAATTTTGGGAAACCATCGTTATCTAACAGCCCTTATAATGCTGGTACATACTTTGTTCCCATTTCTGTCAATGCATTGCTAAGTGTCCCTGTAATGCCTCTTTTTTGGAAAAAAAACAGCTCTAGTAACCTGCACCGAAGAAAGAAAACCGCTTGAGAAATTTCAAATACAGTAATAACACCATGGAAGAAGGCGACGAAGCTTCTGTTAATGTTCCATCATCACGTCTCGGTGAATTTGTCCTGTCCTCGTCGCAACATTGTCGTATTTACCTGAAAAAGAACGATCTCCGTGAAGCCTGGTTGACGGGTGGCAGGATCGCACTCGAGTTCAACGTTTGCTTGTTTGCGGTTTTGAGTGCTATTTTTGGCAGTTGTTTGTGGTTTGTGCTATTTGATTTTCTGAGTTCAAGCGACTCAGGATATCTCGATGTCGGCTTCTTCACCTGGCCAAGGGCTTTACCCTTGGCTAGCTTCGATACCAGCCAAGGATTGGCCGATTCATTCTTTTCTATGCAGTGGTGCTATACACGTCCCCGTGGCTCTGGTACTGACAAATAAAAGTACACTACCGATAATGAATCAGGAGGTAATTCAAATGGAGCTTCGGAAAGCCACATCACACTCTCAAAAAATCTCTGAAATCTGGTATTTTGGTCGTTGTGGTATTTTGTGCTGGTCTGCCAATCAGGAGTGCGTTCGAGAGTTTTTCAATTGTTCCGAGTTTGCAGCGCATCTGGTGAGCCCGTTTATTCCAGCGCATCTTGCATGTTCGAAAGGCATAGTCCGCGGTGTAAATACGAGCCTGACCCCTGCAGAAATTCTGGAATTATTTTGGCAGCAGGTGCAGCGTCAATATACAGGTGAACACGTCTGGTTGACGAGAAAAAATCACCTACCGAGTCGGTGATAGTAACCTTTGCGGGAACAATAAGACCATCTGAAATTAAGCCTTGGCCTCTTATCTATAAGGTAGAGCCCCTATAACTTAAGCCACTACAGTGTTTTAATTGTTGGAGACATGGCCACAGCGCAAAAGGGTGCAGGTCAAGTGCTAGATGTCAAATATGCGGAAAACATCATGACAGCACTAAGTGCAACTCTGTAGCAGCGAAATGCTGTTTATGTCATGAAACGCATTCTGCAGACTCCATAGATTGTGAGGCGAAAGAACGAGAAGTTTGACTATAGGAAATCGTGGAACGCAGGCGTTGCTCCCAGAGGGAAGCTGTGACTAAATTACAAGAACGCTCGAAAGGCTACGCAAGCGTAACAGCGAGACGTACCGGTGCTACAGATGCATCATTAGCAAAAACTATAACAGAGGCCACGGAGAAGGCAACGGAACAGGCAATAGGGCGTCTTGCCAACAATCTTATTGGAGCCGTGGCAGAAACGTTAACATCTCAGTTGACCCAAATCCTAGCTTCATTGTCCATGAAAATCAGACTTCCCAGGATTTAAAGGTTTCAAGGAGTGCAACAGCAGAAAGCCTGATAGGTCCTACACGATGTGCATCTCCTCAAGCAAGACCCTTCTAACAGATAATGCGGGCAGATTCAAAACCTATATCAGATGATTCTTACGAGTTCATAGGTATGGACGCGGAATCTGAAAGTTTCTTGATCTCCTCTCTCGAAATATCTCCTCTTCTTCACAGAAATCAAAATCTTCACAGAAATCAAAATCTAAAAACTACTTGTCACAGAAAGGCTTGCTTGAGAACCTCTCCAAAAAAGACTTTTTGAAGAAAGGTCTCTCGGACCAAGCAGTCTCTGCGACTGGTTTATGGTGTCAAAATAGGCTACCTAAATGTATTACAGGGGAATCGTCGATCAATAGGGTCGGCTACCACAGCTTTATCATATATTTTTTCGCAATTTTCCCCATATATCATTACTTTACAAAAAACCTGGCTTACAAATAAACAAACATTTTACCTAAAAATTATCGCTTACTTCGTTTAGCTAGACCTAGCGGAGGTGGTGGACCTGCCATTTTTACATCAACTAAATTCAGTTATAGAGCGAAGATTAACTACCTGTGTATTGATACTAACAACAAAATTATGGTATTATACATTAATATGCCAGGCTACTCCCCTTTTTCTTTTGTTAATGCATACTTTTTGGCAGGAGTGCAGAGCACAACATGCTTACATGTGATGTTAGCTTCCTGCAGGAAGTAGGTAGTATTAACTGCACACTTCAATTCACACATAGTGAAGACGGCTCCAGTGCTGCGATGCCTCACGTCTCGTCTCTGCAAAACACGCAGTTTTGCTTTTCTTATTTTTTTAAACTTTTTTTTTATTATACGCGTCATCAACAAGATTGACCGCAAATCGGCGCCCACTTTACGGACACATAGTGGTACATTTCTCTTTTTGTTTTTAGGCTGTAGCCGAACTGTGAGTTATAATTTCAAGATACACATTTATGCTACGCGCACGAAGAGTCGCAAATATTACGCATGACTTCGCGCTGCAGTAAAAGCAGTTTTTTGAGAGTGGTATTGACTTTCGTGCATGAAAAACTTATTTTGATGTACTGTGCATCAAAATAAATAAAACAGTGGCAAAAAGCCAAACAGCATATGTTGTGAAGGCATCAATTTTAGCACCATCATAAGAACACCTCGATTGGTTAGATCGCACAATCATGTATGAAATACGGTGCTTTTGAGCAGTACCTATTACGGCATGAAAGCATGCGAAACCATATCTAATGCTATGTTTATAACTGGTTAATCCCCTATGTGTTTTTATTATTAGTGGGGACATTAGTGGGTATATTAGTGCGGATATAGATATTAGAAGGGCTTTTTGCAACTGCGTGTTCTTTACGAAACTTCCATCAGCAGATAACATTACTGTTTGTAGCCCCAATTGAAGCTGAGATTCAAATAAATGAGTGGTAAGTTGATCTCAGATTGACTTCGCGAATTTCGACTGCTGTGTCATCGTCAACGCACATCTGCATTTCGAGTCACTACATTTGTAATTGCGCTTGAAGGGAACGTCATGGCGACCTTTGGCACCCTTGTTGTGTGATAATGAAAAACTAAATCTTGGATCTTACGCTTCGAAAGCACAGTATGATGGCGAGTCATGCCACAGTGGAGCTCTAGAGAAATGTCGACCCCATGAGGTTCAACAACGTTCACCCTAATCGAAGTGCACAAGCGTTAAGCTGCTATGAAGTAAAACACCAACAATCCAAAACAAATCAGTGGAGAATAGCGAAACATTTCATAAATGTGCGTTGATCTATCTAAACATCGGCCTTGAACGCTTTGCAAGGGTGTATACAATTCAGCTTCTCAATCAAAAACAGGTCTGGTGTGAACCGACACCCTTTGTCCTAGCATGATTGCTAGTAAATATATCGATGCTTGTCACCCAACGAAGCTGGACAAGAACTTCTAAATAATGTTCTGGTAAATTAAGTACATTTCATGATTGGCGCAAGTCGAAGATATTTGGAACGTATGAGCGCAATAGATGTGTACGATTGATAGCAATGAAGAAACAAAGAGAGTGTTTTAAAATTAAAGTGATCATGTTATACAGATTACTTTCGTCATATTAATAAGTACGCAAACTCAAGACAAATGTAGGGTTCTAGCATGAAAGCGACGAGTTCATCAAGCGTGCGCATGTCGTCATGCTTCTGTTCATAGGTTGTAGCTATTTTTCTTGCTGCGTCCTGCAGTTAGTCAAATTAAGCACAGATAAAGCTTCGAAGCACGTCAGCAAGAACAAATGCCTCAAAACTACGGCTCATACGAAAAATTCATCTAGGAATACGGAACAGGGAAACGCAGTTCATGAGTTGAGGCAACAGCCGTAAGTCAGCAGCGCGCATATTTCGCGGCAGCTGACCCACCTCTTCTGAGGCAAGGAGCAGGCTGCGCCTTTTGAAACACAGGAGTGGAACGCGCACACTACCACTGCGCAGCACGAGATTCTATCCCAACTTAGCCTGCCCGCGTGGTTCTCACAAAGTATAGTCATCTCCATTCCATTCATGTAAGGAAGAAGGGTAACGACGAAAGCAAAAAATTGGTGTAAATGTTCGTGTAATTCATTGCTAATCATTCAGTCTGTGCTACTTGAGACTTGAATTAATTTGCGATTAAGGTAACTATTGCAGTCTCTAAGAGCCAAATCCACACTTTCCTCCTGAATGTCAAGAATAGTGGGTTGTATCGATTTTATTGGCAATGTAGGCCTTACTGCTGAGATGTTATGAGAGAAGCACACACGCGAAAAAAACACAAACGTTGCAGCACTCCTCACTATATTTTTCTCCTTCAGTTAAAGTGGACTTAACTTTTTGGGTGAAAAAACACTTTAAGTAGAAAAACACCTGAGCCGGTGAATAACAAAAGAACATTAAAAAACTGGCATATCTATTTTACTCTTTCTGTTTCTCCGTGCTCTTACAGCGTAGCTGTATATAACTAGGCCATTCGTTCTTCCGCCAACTGTTACCTTTTCAACAAAAACCCCTAACAGGTATGTTCTACAGGGCACGCAACTGCCTGCGGCGTCCTGTACTTAAGACAGTCAGCTCTGCTCGATGGGACTTGCGGATCAAGCTGGTTCTGCGACACAAACACCGTTCTGTCAATAACTGTTTTCCTTCCTTCTTTCCACCGACATTAAGCGAAACCCACCACTTAATACGCGCCCACTAAAAGTAAACACAAATACATATATATCTATACTCCACGTTTTTTTTTTCTTTGCCCACGTAAATGGACATGATGTGTTTTAGGCGTTCAATTCAAAATTAGGGGACCTTAATGTTGAACGCGGTAGTGGTATTTTGTACCTAGTGCGTACTTGAATTAGTGCATACTTTTAATTGTATGATGTTACTCGAGAAGTTTATGTTGAATTCCAAATGGCAGATTGCGAGCGCTGGGCCGGATTGTGAATGCAGCGCGCAGATCCTAGAGGGATTGCTCTCGTGAAATCTGCGGCTGGAACGTGCGCGTCTCGACGAAAGCTCTTGATGAGCGGAAATCTAGCGAGGGAGCACGAGAGGGTGCGAAAGAGTGCAAAGCATTTTGTGGGCATCCATCGGTGATTGGATGAAAGGCGCGCGCATAGAATACGTTCCTTGAACTTTCGGTCAAATCCACCGATTTTGGCGGAGCGAAAACGCTTGCTCCGTAGAGCAATCCGTGATGTGCGGTTGCTCTCAATCTGCCATTGGAACACACAATTCACGCCATTGGAATGTGATTGCTCCACTCAGAGCAGAAAAAATTTGATCTGGATCTGCCATTGGAATTGAACATTATTGTGAATTACTGCAATGTAATCGAAAAAGATGAAAGTGGCCTCTGTCAGCGAAGCCTGCGCACATGACTGCGTTCGGTGAAATGGGCAGCATGCTTTAAATAACCACAGGCAACATTGCGCGTGAATTTTTTTTCGAGCTTGCAATGCACCCACTACTTGACCTCCAGGAAATAGGCGCAGTAACGTCTGTGTCTATTGTAGTGGGTGGCTGGTTTTAAGCAATAAAATCAATTAAATATTCAAGTCTTCTGAAGCCCGATGCAATGTACGCTTGTACAAGGCATTTTTACTTCGACAGTGTACTACAACAATATAGTTGCACTACAACATTATTACATGTTGTATTGTAAAGCAAGTACCTACGCCACGTGTGTTTCTGAAGAAGGAGCAGCTTTTACTGCTTCATCAAACAGAGTAAGTCCTTTTCAATGCGCTCTCAAGCAGACACGTGACAGTGTGGTAGAACGCCTGCTTACCACGCAAATGGTCTCGGTTCGATCCCCGCTCGAAAGCAGAGATTTTTATTCTTTATTTTATTTCCACCTCACTCATTTTTTTTCAGGTTACAAACAAGACGACTATTGTTCTCTCGCAAGCAACGGCACCCATGCTGACACTGACGCCGATGCCGGAATCGCTGCAAAACGAGCTCGTCAACGCTCTCCCGTTAATAGAGACCGGTCATTGAAATTTCGCGTCACTTCTCTACCGTGTGATGCACAACATTGCTGATGGTTCACCTTCACGGCGTGTACTAGCCAGCGTGGCTTTTTTCCTATTTTTTTTCGGAGCCTCAAATATATCAAACTTCAGCAGTTCCCAAGTTTTGAGCTGTGAATGCGATTCTTCATGATCATTGTTGCACTTTACGTAAGCGTTCACTTACCAGCTGTTGTATTAAAAAATGAAGTGTGTAGCCAAGATAAATGCACGACGTGTACAGCTAATCATCCCCTTGTAACCTTCTTTCCTTCTCGTCTTTTTTGTGTATATTTCTACAACTATTAAACTCACGTTTCAGCCTGCGCTTGTTTGTGTATCTTTTTACTTTGTGTTATTTGTTTGTGCTGCTGAATTGTCACAATGAATCTATACCAACTAGCCCACCTATAAACTCTTCTGCAACTCTTATACAGCTACGAACAAAAGCACACTGGCAATATTTGTACCGATCTTCGGTCAATGTAGAAAATTTTGAACATTGGGTTCAATCCTTAACCCACTCATCTAGACTATGGTAATAGAGTGCCTCATTCTGCAAGGTAATTTTTCCGAAAATTGCTAGACTCCGTCCACCAGTCATATTGCAAGCCTAAAAAAAGCCTTGACATTCAATCACTATCACCGATCACTTCACCATGAAAAATCACTTCCTGTTCTCAAATATCCCAACGGCAATAATAAATATAATATAGTCATAAATTCAAGGCGACTCTGATTTTTAGTTATGTTATAACCGGCCCCCGCGGCTGGGCCGTGCCCCGAAATGCACGAACAGAGTGACCAGGGCAAAAAGCGAGCGTTTATTGTCCGGCTTGGGTTTTTATAAGAACGAAAGCTAAGGAAAGGGGAAGAGGGAGATAAGATAGAAGGCGCGCGCAGCGTAGACTGGCAGCGCTTGTTTAGCGGTGGCGAACAGTTCGTGGCATTCCTTCTTCCTTAGAATCCATAACGCTCCACTGGCTTCTTGATACGTGTGGAACGTCTTAGCTCTGGGGGCGGGTGGCCCGGAAGACCGGGGCCAGTAGCCGTTGGAGCTTCGCAGTGTTGTACTGGAGGGTCCGGGCTTATCTGGGGACTAGTGAGAGCCTCTGGACTCGACGGTTCTTCGATGCTTCTCCGCCTGAGCTGGTCTATGTGCCGGTGAACAAGCCCGTTCTCCGTGTCGACAGACACGATGCGTGCACCAGAGGTTGACTGGACCTTCCCAGGTGTCCACTTGTCACCACGGCCGTAATTGCGAAGGTACCCAGGATCTCCCGGTGCGAAGTTCCACTCGGCACTGTCAGCAGAGTGGACATCCCCTGTTGCTCGGCTCCTGGGAGGAAAACACATGTCTAATCGGATGCGGAGCTGGTAACCCAACAACATTTCCGATGGTGAGCACCCGGACGGAAGCGGCGTGTTTCTATTGCGGCACAGTGTTCTAGCCAGCGCCCTTGACAAGTCTGCGTCCCCACACTTCTTTAGTCCGTCTTTGATGGTTCGCACCGCACGTTCGGCGAGTCAATTACTCTGTGGATGGTAGGGGGGTGCCCGCACGTGAACTACCCCGTTCTGTTGCAAGAACTTATTGAACTCCCATCCGGTGAATGGCGTGCCATTATCAGACACTACTGTGTGTGGCAGACCGAATCGACTGAACAGCGTTCGCAGGTCATCGACTGTGTTGCGCGAGGTCGCGTGAGCCAGGGGAATGGCCTCAATCCATTTACTGTGAGAGTCCACGACGACAAGAAGCATCTTGTTTTGGATCGGGCCCACGAAGTCGACATGCAATCGCGACCATCTTTCCTGCGTCTCTGGCCAGCGAATGGGTGCTTGCGCGGGTGGCATGGGCAACGCCTGTACGCAGTGCTGACACACAGCGGCTAAGTGCTCAATATCGTGGTCCAAGCCAGGCCACAAAAAGTTTGACCGTGCAACTGCCTTCATTGCAGAAACTCCTTGATGAGCTCCATGTAATAACTTCAGTAGCTTCTTCCTGGCTTCCGCCGGAACCACAACACGATGACCCCAGTGAAGCAAGTTATGCTGCACGGACAGCTCGTTCCGCCTTTTGTGATACTCCCGCATCTCTGTGCCTTCCTCCGCAGTGCGTTGTGGCCAACCTTGGATGACGTATCTGCACACACTTGACAGCACGCCGTCTGACTGCGTGAGGGCTTGAAGCTCTTTTATGGGCACCACCGGCTCGTCCCACTGGTCCACGACGAGGACGTACTCGGCCGCATCCTCGTCATCCTGCAGCTCCTGTTCAAGAGATTGGGGTAACCGGCTTAATGCATCCGCGTTGAGCATAAATTTTCCCGGCGTGTACTGCAGTTTCTACTTGTATGCACCAAGTAGTAGCGCCCATCTTTGTACTCTGGCTGCCGCCATGACGGGGGTCTGACGGTCGTGCCTTAACAGGCCCAGTAACGGCTGATGATCCGTAACCAGAGTGAACTCTCGCCCCAACAGGTAGTCCCTAAACCTAGTAACACCAAATATCAAGGCTAACGCCTCGCGCTCGATCTGAGAGTACTTTCTTTCGGCAGTTGTCAGCGTTCTTGATCGAAAGCCTACGGGTCACTTCTCGCCTTCGGTGTGATGAAAAAGTGCAGCACCAACTCCGTATGGGGACGCATCACACTCCAAGAAGAGCTCACGGTTCGGGTCAAAATGAGTGAGTATGGGTGCCGCACACAACGCATTTTTCACCCGGACAAAGGCTTTCTTTTCTTTGGTGCTCCACGTCCACTTAGCGCTCTTTTTCAGCAGTTAGTACAACGGTGCTAGAATGGTAGACAAGTCGGGCATAAACTTGTTATAAAAGGTTACCATGCCCAGAAATGAACGTAGCTCGCAGACGTTCTGTGGAGAGGGGGCTAGCCTGATAGCATCTACGTTCTTTTCCATGGGATGCAGTCCGTTCACGTCAATACGGTGACCTAGATATGTAACAGAGGGCTCGCTAACACAGCAATTATCAGCACGAAGCTTAGTGCCATTTTCACGGAAGCGCTCGAGCACAGCCATCAGATTGCGGTTTTGGCTGTCACCCTCTTCCGCTATCAACACGTCATCTAGGTACGCTTGCACCCCAGGCAAGCCCTGTAGGATTGATGCAATCCGCCTTTGAAATATCACCGGTGCCGAAACAATCCCAAACGGGAGGCGGTTGAAGCAAAAGAGGCCTTTGTGGGTGTTTATCACGGCCGATTTGCGAGACTCTTCGTCTAGCGGGATCTGGTTGTAGGCATCGCGCAAATCCAAAATGCTGAACCGCCCCCCCCCCCCCCACCTAATTGCGCAAAAATATCCTCGATAAGAGGCAGCGGGTATTGTTCCAGCTCACATACTAAGTTCAAAGTAACCTTGAAGTCACCGCAAATGCGAACTGTGCCGTCTTTCTTCAAGACTGGAACAATGGGCGTAGCCCATTCCGAGTGCATCACTGGTGATATGATGCCAGCTGCCACGAGTCGATCTAATGCCTCTGAAACTTTATCCAACAGAGCGTAGGGTACCTTTCTTGCCTTGAAGAACTTTGGCGTGACTCCAGGCTTGATGTGAAGGCGCACCGGTGGGCCTTTCATGCGTCCTACGCCCTCCGTGCACAGGTTGGAGTAGCGGTCCAACACAGCAGGCGCGGGCGGAGACTCCGGGCTCGCCCCGAGTGGTGGCGCAGCTACGTGGAGTACTGCTGCGCCCTGCTCTTGTAGTTTGTGCAGCAAATCACGACCGCACAGGAGAGGACCTTCGCAGTCCAAGAGGATTACGTTGCAATCACCCTCCGCCGATTTGTGGCATACACGCATTGACAGTACTCCGAGTACGGGTAGCTTCCCCAAATAGCACGCCAGCTTTATCTTCGGCTCCTGCAACTTCGGCCATTGATGACGGTGGGCTTTGTAGGTTGCTCTAGGAATGACGCATACGGGCGAGCCTGTATCAACGTTCATCTTCAGCTTTACGCCATTCCACGTGAACGTTTCCTGAATCGGTGGCACCAATGAATTCTTCGATGTTACGGACCAAAGTTGCGACGCGGCATTCAACGCGTTGTCGATCCTTTGGCACATGCGTGCCAAGTGCCCTTGTTTTCCACATTTGTAACAGTGCCTCCCACGCATTGAACAGGTCGCGCGCTTAAGATTACGCTTTCCGCAGCACTCGCATGGCTTTCCGTCTTCATTTTTATTCCGGCCTCGCGGCACCCAGCGTTGCTCCTTCATTGCCGACACTGTTACCGGGGGCGTTTCTCGATTTATGTTCTCCGCATCTAACTCTGCCCTTTCTGCCGCCAACGCAAGTGCCTCTGCTTCTTGTAATGTCAACTCAGGTTTTGCGAGCAGCTGCTTTTGCAAATTTTTTGAACGTACCCCGCACATAATACGGTCCCTTAACATCCTATTCAGCATGGACGAGATGTTGCAGTTATGCGCTAGGCGCCGTATTTCAACAATGAATGCGTGAACAGACTCTCCTTCCTGCTGGTTTCGGTGGAAAAACTTGAAGTTTTCTGAAATTTCGTTTGGTCGTGGGTCATAATACTCGCTTAGAACTTTCACTACCGCATCGTAGCGGAGTGCGTTTGGCTTCTGCGGTGCCACTCTACCGCGTAGCACATCAATCGTTCGTGACCCAAGTGCGGCTACCAACAGGGCTCTTTTCCTGGCATCGTCAGTGACTTCGTTTGCTTCAAAATAAGCCTCAACCTTCACGAGGTACGCTTGGCACTTATCTGTGTCGTCGTTGAATTCCGGGAGGCGGTGACTCATGGCTGTCGATGTGGTAGCTGCTTGCCCGCCTTCAGGAAGCAGCTGGGTCTCGTTCTTTGTTGAAATACTCGTCACCACTGTTATAACCAGCCCCCGCGGCTGGGCCGCGCCCCGAAATGCACAAACAGAGTGGCCAGGGCAAAAAGCGAGCGTTTATTGTCCGGCTTGGGTTTTTATAAGAACAAAAGGTAAGGGAAGGGGAAGAGGGAGATAAGATAAAAGGCGCGCGCAGCGTAGACTGGCAGCGCTTGTTTAGCGGTGGCGAACAGTTCGTGGCAAGTTAGATATCTTTTGTGTGGCTATATAATGGCGGTGCCATTAATACATTCCTGTTTTCATTACGTGTAGAAATACAGAAAGAAAAATCAAGGATCCCGCTTCTACAAGATGTCATAGGGTGTGTCACTGGCCTATTTGAGGCCTTAATAGGTGGATATGACGTACAATGCATCTCAAGTACTTTGACAGAAATATCCCTACCTTTTTCCAAATAAAAGTTATACTCCATTCACAGTAGCTCCCGGTGAAGTATTCGTGCGCAAAATTGCATTTCAATGCTCAAAGGTTTCCTAAATGCGAGGCTTTGGCAGTCCCTACATTGCTGTTTCTTTAGTATCAGGCACTGGGGTATCCTTTTACAAAACGGGCTCTTGCGCCAAGAAACCTTATTGATCGTCGAGCAACAAAGTGCTATTGCTTCAGACACTGTGTGTACGTGTCATCTCGAGCTTCGATCGTGCCACTGCAGCTTTCGTTCTTTCGCATACATGCAAGTCTCATAATGCGGCTGCCGCATCACGAATTAACCCGCCGAGAGCAGGCCTGTTTTCATTACTTTCGCTCCCACGGGAATAAATCTTGTTACGCTCGGTGGTATCGATGAAGATAATGACTCTCTACTACAGAGATGCCCGATACCTTCGTCGAGAACATGAAGTGAATCTGTGCGTTAACTTGCGCATTCACGGCTCCATATTCGGTGAAATCGCTAATGCCTACACTGCGCCTTCCTTCTCTTTCGTAACCTTTTTTCTGGGGAGCATGTGGGGGGAGGAGGAGGGCAGTAGAAGTATGACATAATTTACAGATATTTCGTCTATTTATAGCCACCTCTGCGCTTGTACGTGTCCTAACCACGACAGTATACAAGGTACGCTGTAAAGAAGGGCTCCAGAAATTTCGGCGAGCTGTTGTTCTATCGTCCACTGACGCTGCACTGTACATATATTCTAGTGTTTCCTCTCCATGAAAATGCCACTGCCGCAACTGGTATTGAACACGCAACCTACGTGACAATATGAAGGTTGCGTGTTCAATACCAGTTGCGGCAGTGGCATTTTCATGGAGAGGAAACACTAGAATATATGTACAGTGCAGCGTCAGTGGACGATAGAACAACAGCTCGCCGAAATTTCTGGAGCCCTTCTTTACAGCGTACCTTGTATACTGTCGTGGTTAGGACACGTACAAGCGCAGAGGTGGCTATAAATAGACGAAATATCTGTAAATTATGTCATACTTCTACTGCCCTCCTCCTCCCCCCACATGCTCCCCAGAAAAAAGGTTACGAAAGAGAAGGAAGGCGCAGTGTAGGCATTAGCGATTTCACCGAATATGGAGCCGTGAATGCGCAAGTTAACGCACAGATTCACTTCATGTTCTCGACGAAGGTATCGGGCATCTCTGTAGTAGAGAGTCATTATCTTCATCGATACCACCGAGCGTAACAAGATTTATTCCCGTGGGAGCGAAAGTAATGAAAACAGGCCTGCTCTCGGCGGGTTAATTCGTGATGCGGCAGCCGCATTATGAGACTTGCATGTATGCGAAAGAACGAAAGCTGCAGTGGCACGATCGAAGCTCGAGATGACACGTACACACAGTGTCTGAAGCAATAGCACTTTGTTGCTCGACGATCAATAAGGTTTCTTGGCGCAAGAGCCCGTTTTGTAAAAGGATACCCCAGTGCCTGATACTAAAGAAACAGCAATGTAGGGACTGCCAAAGCCTCGCATTTAGGAAACCTTTGAGCATTGAAATGCAATTTTGCGCACGAATACTTCACCGGGAGCTACTGTGAATGGAGTATAACTTTTATTTGGAAAAAGGTAGGGATATTTCTGTCAAAGTACTTGAGATGCATTGTACGTCATATCCACCTATTAAGGCCTCAAATAGGCCAGTGACACACCCTATGACATCTTGTAGAAGCGGGATCCTTGATTTTTCTTTCTGTATTTCTACACGTAATGAAAACAGGAATGTATTAATGGCACCGCCATTATATAGCCACACAAAAGATATCTAACTTGCCACGAACTGTTCGCCACCGCTAAACAAGCGCTGCCAGTCTACGCTGCGCGCGCCTTTTATCTTATCTCCCTCTTCCCCTTCCCTTACCTTTTGTTCTTATAAAAACCCAAGCCGGACAATAAACGCTCGCTTTTTGCCCTGGCCACTCTGTTTGTGCATTTCGGGGCGCGGCCCAGCCGCGGGGGCTGGTTATAACAGTGGTGACGAGTATTTCAACAAAGAACGAGACCCAGCTGCTTCCTGAAGGCGGGCAAGCAGCTACCACATCGACAGCCATGAGTCACCGCCTCCCGGAATTCAACGACGACACAGATAAGTGCCAAGCGTACCTCGTGAAGGTTGAGGCTTATTTTGAAGCAAACGAAGTCACTGACGATGCCAGGAAAAGAGCCCTGTTGGTAGCCGCACTTGGGTCACGAACGATTGATGTGCTATGCGGTAGAGTGGCACCGCAGAAGCCAAACGCACTCCGCTACGATGCGGTAGTGAAAGTTCTAAGCGAGTATTATGACCCACGACCAAACGAAATTTCAGAAAACTTCAAGTTTTTCCACCGAAACCAGCAGGAAGGAGAGTCTGTTCACGCATTCATTGTTGAAATACGGCGCCTAGCGCATAACTGCAACATCTCGTCCATGCTGAATAGGATGTTAAGGGACCGTATTATGTGCGGGGTACGTTCAAAAAATTTGCAAAAGCAGCTGCTCGCAAAACCTGAGTTGACATTACAAGAAGCAGAGGCACTTGCGTTGGCGGCAGAAAGGGCAGAGTTAGATGCGGAGAACATAAATCGAGAAACGCCCCCGGTAACAGTGTCGGCAATGAAGGAGCAACGCTGGGTGCCGCGAGGCCGGAATAAAAATGAAGACGGAAAGCCATGCGAGTGCTGCGGAAAGCGTAATCTTAAGCGCGCGACCTGTTCAATGCGTGGGAGGCACTGTTACAAATGTGGAAAACAAGGGCACTTGGCACGCATGTGCCAAAGGATCGACAACGCGTTGAATGCCGCGTCGCAACTTTGGTCCGTAACATCGAAGAATTCATTGGTGCCACCGATTCAGGAAACGTTCACGTGGAATGGCGTAAAGCTGAAGATGAACGTTGATACAGGCTCGCCCGTATGCGTCATTCCTAGAGCAACCTACAAAGCCCACCGTCATCAATGGCCGAAGTTGCAGGAGCCGAAGATAAAGCTGGCGTGCTATTTGGGGAAGCTACCCGTACTCGGAGTACTGTCAATGCGTGTATGCCACAAATCGGCGGAGGGTGATTGCAACGTAATCCTCTTGGACTGCGAAGGTCCTCTCCTGTGCGGTCGTGATTTGCTGCACAAACTACAAGAGCAGGGCGCAGCAGTACTCCACGTAGCTGCGCCACCACTCGGGGCGAGCCCGGAGTCTCCGCCCGCGCCTGCTGTGTTGGACCGCTACTCCAACCTGTGCACGGAGGGCGTAGGACGCATGAAAGGCCCACCGGTGCGCCTTCACATCAAGCCTGGAGTCACGCCAAAGTTCTTCAAGGCAAGAAAGGTACCCTACGCTCTGTTGGATAAAGTTTCAGAGGCATTAGATCGACTCGTGGCAGCTGGCATCATATCACCAGTGATGCACTCGGAATGGGCTACGCCCATTGTTCCAGTCTTGAAGAAAGACGGCACAGTTCGCATTTGCGGTGACTTCAAGGTTACTTTGAACTTAGTATGTGAGCTGGAACAATACCCGCTGCCTCTTATCGAGGATATTTTTGCGCAATTAGGTGGGGGGGGGGGGGGGCGGTTCAGCATTTTGGATTTGCGCGATGCCTACAACCAGATCCCGCTAGACGAAGAGTCTCGCAAATCGGCCGTGATAAACACCCACAAAGGCCTCTTTTGCTTCAACCGCCTCCCGTTTGGGATTGTTTCGGCACCGGTGATATTTCAAAGGCGGATTGCATCAATCCTACAGGGCTTGCCTGGGGTGCAAGCGTACCTAGATGACGTGTTGATAGCGGAAGAGGGTGACAGCCAAAACCGCAATCTGATGGCTGTGCTCGAGCGCTTCCGTGAAAATGGCACTAAGCTTCGTGCTGATAATTGCTGTGTTAGCGAGCCCTCTGTTACATATCTAGGTCACCGTATTGACGTGAACGGACTGCATCCCATGGAAAAGAACGTAGATGCTATCAGGCTAGCCCCCTCTCCACAGAACGTCTGCGAGCTACGTTCATTTCTGGGCATGGTAACCTTTTATAACAAGTTTATGCCCGACTTGTCTACCATTCTAGCACCGTTGTACTAACTGCTGAAAAAGAGCGCTAAGTGGACGTGGAGCACCAAAGAAAAGAAAGCCTTTGTCCGGGTGAAAAATGCGTTGTGTGCGGCACCCATACTCACTCATTTTGACCCGAACCGTGAGCTCTTCTTGGAGTGTGATGCGTCCCCATACGGAGTTGGTGCTGCACTTTTTCATCACACCGAAGGCGAGAAGTGACCCGTAGGCTTTCGATCAAGAACGCTGACAACTGCCGAAAGAAAGTACTCTCAGATCGAGCGCGAGGCGTTAGCCTTGATATTTGGTGTTACTAGGTTTAGGGACTACCTGTTGGGGCGAGAGTTCACTCTGGTTACGGATCATCAGCCGTTACTGGGCCTGTTAAGGCACGACCGTCAGACCCCCGTCATGGCGGCAGCCAGAGTACAAAGATGGGCGCTACTACTTGGTGCATACAAGTAGAAACTGCAGTACACGCCGGGAAAATTTATGCTCAACGCGGATGCATTAAGCCGGTTACCCCAATCTCTTGAACAGGAGCTGCAGGATGACGAGGATGCGGCCGAGTACGTCCTCGTCGTGGACCAGTGGGACGAGCCGGTGGTGCCCATAAAAGAGCTTCAAGCCCTCACGCAGTCAGACGGCGTGCTGTCAAGTGTGTGCAGATACGTCATCCAAGGTTGGCCACAACGCACTGCGGAGGAAGGCACAGAGATGCGGGAGTATCACAAAAGGCGGAACGAGCTGTCCGTGCAGCATAACTTGCTTCACTGGGGTCATCGTGTTGTGGTTCCGGCGGAAGCCAGGAAGAAGCTACTGAAGTTATTACATGGAGCTCATCAAGGAGTTTCTGCAATGAAGGCAGTTGCACGGTCAAACTTTTTGTGGCCTGGCTTGGACCACGATATTGAGCACTTAGCCGCTGTGTGTCAGCACTGCGTACAGGCGTTGCCCATGCCACCCGCGCAAGCACCCATTCGCTGGCCAGAGACGCAGGAAAGATGGTCGCGATTGCATGTCGACTTCGTGGGCCCGATCCAAAACAAGATGCTTCTTGTCGTCGTGGACTCTCACAGTAAATGGATTGAGGCCATTCCCCTGGCTCACGCGACCTCGCGCAACACAGTCGATGACCTGCGAACGCTGTTCAGTCGATTCGGTCTGCCACACACAGTAGTGTCTGATAATGGCACGCCATTCACCGGATGGGAGTTCAATAAGTTCTTGCAACAGAACGGGGTAGTTCACGTGCGGGCACCCCCCTACCATCCACAGAGTAATTGACTCGCCGAACGTGCGGTGCGAACCATCAAAGACGGACTAAAGAAGTGTGGGGACGCAGACTTGTCAAGGGCGCTGGCTAGAACACTGTGCCGCAATAGAAACACGCCGCTTCCGTCCGGGTGCTCACCATCGGAAATGTTGTTGGGTTACCAGCTCCGCATCCGATTAGACATGTGTTTTCCTCCCAGGAGCCGAGCAACAGGGGATGTCCACTCTGCTGACAGTGCCGAGTGGAACTTCGCACCGGGAGATCCTGGGTACCTTCGCAATTACGGCCGTGGTGACAAGTGGACACCTGGGAAGGTCCAGTCAACCTCTGGTGCACGCATCGTGTCTGTCGACACGGAGAACGGGCTTGTTCACCGGCACATAGACCAGCTCAGGCGGAGAAGCATCGAAGAACCGTCGAGTCCAGAGGCTCTCACTAGTCCCCAGATAAGCCCGGACCCTCCAGTACAACACTGCGAAGCTCCAACGGCTACTGGCCCCGGTCTTCCGGGCCACCCGCCCCCAGAGCTAAGACGTTCCACACGTATCAAGAAGCCAGTGGAGCGTTATGGATTCTAAGGAAGAAGGAATGCCACGAACTGTTCGCCACCGCTAAACAAGCGCTGCCAGTCTACGCTGCGCGCGCCTTCTATCTTATCTCCCTCTTCCCCTTTCCTTAGCTTTCGTTCTTATAAAAACCCAAGCCGGACAATAAACGCTCGCTTTTTGCCCTGGTCACTCTGTTCGTGCATTTCGGGGCACGGCCCAGCCGCGGGGGCCGGTTATAACATAACTAAAAATCAGAGTCGCCTTGAATTTATGACTATATTATATTTATTATTGCCGTTGGGATATTTGAGAACAGGAAGTGATTTTTCATGGTGAAGTGATCGGTGATAGTGATTGAATGTCAAGGCTTTTTTTAGGCTTGCAATATGACTGGTGGACGGAGTCTAGCAATTTTCGGAAAAATTACCTTGCAGAATGAGGCACTCTATTACCATAGTCTAGATGAGTGGGTTAAGGATTGAACCCAATGTTCAAAATTTTCTACATTGACCGAAGATCGGTACAAATATTGCCAGTGTGCTTTTGTTCGTAGCTGTATAAGAGTTGCAGAAGAGTTTATAGGTGGGCTAGTTGGTATAGATTCATTGTGACAATTCAGCAGCACAAACAAATAACACAAAGTAAAAAGATACACAAACAAGCGCAGGCTGAAACGTGAGTTTAATAGTTGTAGAAATATACACAAAAAAGACGAGAAGGAAAGAAGGTTACAAGGGGATGATTAGCTGTACACGTCGTGCATTTATCTTGGCTACACACTTCATTTTTTAATACAACAGCTGGTAAGTGAACGCTTACGTAAAGTGCAACAATGATCATGAAGAATCGCATTCACAGCTCAAAACTTGGGAACTGCTGAAGTTTGATATATTTGAGGCTCCGAAAAAAAATAGGAAAAAAGCCACGCTGGCTAGTACACGCCGTGAAGGTGAACCATCAGCAATGTTGTGCATCACACGGTAGAGAAGTGACGCGAAATTTCAATGACCGGTCTCTATTAACGGGAGAGCGTTGACGAGCTCGTTTTGCAGCGATTCCGGCATCGGCGTCAGTGTCAGCATGGGTGCCGTTGCTTGCGAGAGAACAATAGTCGTCTTGTTTGTAACCTGAAAAAAAAATGAGTGAGGTGGAAATAAAATAAAGAATAAAAATCTCTGCTTTCGAGCGGGGATCGAACCGAGACCATTTGCGTGGTAAGCAGGCGTTCTACCACACTGTCACGTGTCTGCTTGAGAGCGCATTGAAAAGGACTTACTCTGTTTGATGAAGCAGTAAAAGCTGCTCCTTCTTCAGAAACACACGTGGCGTAGGTACTTGCTTTACAATACAACATGTAATAATGTTGTAGTGCAACTATATTGTTGTAGTACACTGTCGAAGTAAAAATGCCTTGTACAAGCGTACATTGCATCGGGCTTCAGAAGACTTGAATATTTAATTGATTTTATTGCTTAAAACCAGCCACCCACTACAATAGACACAGACGTTACTGCGCCTATTTCCTGGAGGTCAAGTAGTGGGTGCATTGCAAGCTCGAAAAAAAATTCACGCGCAATGTTGCCTGTGGTTATTTAAAGCATGCTGCCCATTTCACCGAACGCAGTCATGTGCGCAGGCTTCGCTGACAGAGGCCACTTTCATCTTTTTCGATTACATTGCAGTAATTCACAATAATGTTCAATTCAATGGCAGATCCAGATCAAATTTTTTCTGCTCTGAGTGGAGCAAT
>NW_027465218.1:0-35662 GCF_043290135.1 Rhipicephalus microplus | reverse complement strand
TATACGGGCCTTAAATACTGTGCACTAAAGGTGCATAAAATATAAGCATAAAAGAACATGAAGGTGACATGAAATGTGCGAACGACAATCATTGGCAACGCTCGTGGTAATTGATCTATCTTGAAAATATGGCATTAGCACGATTACCTCATGAGTGCCTTTCAACACAAGGGCTGAGAGGCAGGTGCTTTCTTAAAGCAGCAGTGACAGAAGATTTCGAAGGCAAAATGATAAGCGAGATATTTTTATGTGGAGACAAATAACACCTACAAGATATCAAGAATAAAGGTCGCCTAGAACATATTTAAAATCAATTTTAGAGTGAATTTTAGCGGGACGCGCAGCTCCTTGCAACACTGACATCACCGTGGTGGCAATGTAAACAAAGCCACACCACGAGTTTCTGCTGGCAGGCTCTACCTGCGATTTACATCTCCATGCCTGTGGCTCCTCGTGTGCTGGATGCACTGGCTGTCGGTGCGGCGTCCGCTCTCCAGCACAGTGCCCATGTCACAGTTTTGCATCTTCGCGTGGCTAGCTGTGTCTACCTTTCTATCAAAACTGCTCCTGCCTAGCTCGGTGCTTTTTGAAACTGAACAGCAACTGGGCACCCTAAAAACGTTCCTAAATAAGAAACTCATGCACTCATGCAAACGAGGTTTCCAGCCATGATAAGTGGGTAATAAGATGCCTATTGCATAAAAAAAAGGGGGGGGGGGCGAAATTCTTGTGTCAGTGCTCCTTTAACGTAGCCACCGCAAGCAGCAGTTCAGAGATTGTGCAATGGATCACTTTGTAATATGGAGTGAATACCATGCACACCTCTTAAAAACGTAAATAATGACTCATGTTTAAAATGTGCATCTACACAGATGAACAGAAAAAGATGCAGTAAAAATTGCTTTTGATGGGATAATGAAAAGTGCCTTTTGATGATGACATATAATTCATTGCATTGAATGAACATAAGAAGCACGGCAGGTGCTTCACATGTCTCACACCTGGATCATCACCAGACAAAAGGTATGCATGCATGTGTCGTACTTGTAGTCTCGTAAATGTTCTTGTGTACAGTGCGACCAGGACAAGGGTGGCCAATTTTCAAGACTGCTTGGATAACATCTAGTTTATTTCGTTTTTGCCTATCCTATAAGTACTGCCAATAACCCCTGAGCTTTCATTTTAAGAAGGGTGTCAGGACAAGTGCAAGGACAGTTATGAATGTATTGGCAGCAGCTTTGTCGTGGGCGAGTGCAGCTAGTTGGTCTGCCGACATGTTTCTGCTGATCTCGCAGTGCTCTGGCACTCGGCACACTAAAACATATTTGAGTAAGTCGTGCATAACAGTGAGTAAAGCAAGACAAGGGCAAGATTTTCGTGCAAAGTTTTCAAAGCTTTTAAGGTGCTCAGAAAATCGATAAGATAGTCCAGCCAGCCTTGGCAAAAAAAGAGTGTTACGTGGTTTGAGGCACAAAAGCCAGGAGATCTTTCACTGTGCCAACTTGTTCGCTCAGTTAAAGCTATAGACAACATTCAACACAGCACTAACAGGTGCCATAAAGATTCACTCTACAACTGTCATTGCGTTGTTCACACTCGATGTGTGCAATCACAATATGCCACTCACACTAGAAATCTATAATGCTGTCACCTCCATGTTGATCTGATGGCAGAAAACATGAAAAAACAACAGAGCTACAGGAATACAAAGACTTCAAATCTGTTACATATAATGGGACAGCTCTCTTACAAAAATTCTTGTGACCAATGACTACTGTTAACAAGGTCTTTCACTTCTCAAGGTGTGTAGTCTGTCTGGTAGTAAATAGTATCACCTCACAATACTTGAACAAAATTCTTTGATTTGCCTTGACAAGATACATTAGGCAGCCAACTGCTGCGCCTGCCATGCCTTGATGACCTTCTCCTACTTTTTATCATTACTTTTTCACATAGATGTTTCTACCTTCATTATGATGCCGAGGTTTAGTGCTGATATTGCAAGATTGTCTACTGTATGACCAGAAGCGCATACTACCATCAAAATGATAGTTTATAATGTTTCATCACCATGATGTTGATTGAATTGTGGGTTTAAGGTCCCAAAACCACCATATTGTCACGGGGTCGTGACGTGGCCGAAGACAGGAGACTTCGTGTTGGGATTTAACTGTTTATTTGGGCGAACCTGTGCCCGGTAAACGGAAAGTCCAATTACAGCAGCAGTCTCGCACAGATAGCAATCTCGGACTGATAGCGGCGAACGGAGCGTCGGCCTTCGATCAACAACTGACAAGCGGCGAAGTGCGTCGGCATTTATACTCTTGCCGTCGAATGTTCTAGCGTTATCGCTGGCGGCGGCGTAGGTTCCAGAAAATCTGTACCGTTCGCACAGTGGGCGTGATCTTATCGAAATGATCTACTACAGTCCGGAACCTTCTCGAAAACTGCAGGCGTGGTTCGCGCTGAGAATGGTGTGGTGTTTTGGGACGATAAAAAAAACTTGGGAAATGGAACGTGGCATTGCCCCCCCTCTGAAAAAAAGGCATCGTCCCGATGCTTTAACCAAAGATGAAGGTACAATAATAATGCTAGAAAGTACAATGAATAAATTACGATACAACTATAATACAAAAAAACACTGTTTCAGTTTTTTAACGCGCATGAAACGGCTTGAGGCGCGCGACATGTACGACTTCAGGTCGCGATCGGCGACGTTGAGAGTTCGTGATGCCGTCGGGGACAACCTCGTAATCAAGTGGGCCGAGACATCGAACCACCCTGTACGGTCCGAAGTACCGTCGCAGAAGCTTTTCACTTAGTCCATGTCGGCGTATCGGCGTCCACACCCAAACACGTTCACCGGGCTGGTATTCCACGAAGCGTCGTCGAAGGTTGTAATGGTGGCTGTCGGTCGTCTGTTGATTCTTGATACGGAGACGCACAAGTTGTCGGGCTTCTTCGGCGCGTTGAAGGTACTCGCTCACATCGAGGTTTTCTTCGTCGGTGACGTTGGGTAACATGGCATCGAGCGTCGTTGCCGGGCTCCTTCCGTAGACCAATTTGTATGAAGATATCTGCGTCGTCTCCTGCACTGCCGCGTTGTATGCGAAGGTCACATACGGAAGAATGTCATCCCACGTCTTGTGTTCGACATCAACGTACATTGACCGCATGTCGGCGATCGTCTTGTTAAGCCGCTCGATGAGGCCGTTGGTCTGTGGGTGGTACGCTGTCGTCCGGCGGTGGTTTGTTTGGCTGTATGCCAAGATCGCTTGAGTTAAGTCGGCAGTGAATGCCGTTCCTCTGTCGGTGATAAGGACCTCCGGGGCGCCGTGACGTAGGACGATATTTTCGACGAAGAACTTAGCTACCTCGGATGCACTGCTTTTTGGCAGGGCTTTTGTCTCGGCGTAGCGGGTGAGGTAGTCGGTAGCTACAACGATCCACTTGTTTCCGAAAGTCGACGTCGGGAACGGCCCCAGTAGGTCCATACCAATCTGCTGGAAAGGTCGGCAAAGTGGATCAATTGGCTGCAGAAGTCCCGCTGGCCTTGTCAGCGGTGTCTTGCGTCGCTGACAGTCCCGGCATGTCCTCACATAACGAGTGACGTCGGTGGTAAGATGTGGCCAGTAGTACCTTTCTTGTATTCTCGCGAGCGTGCGAGAAACACCGAGGTGCCCTGCCGTCGGATCGTCGTGCAGGGCCTGCAGGAGTTCTGGTCGCAGAGCTGAAGGCACCACAAGGAGGTACTTAGCTCGAAGCGGTGAAAAGTTTTTCTTTTGTAGAAGACCGTTTCGTAGAAAGAACGACGCAAGTGCGCGCTTGAATACCTTCGGGATTTCGGCGGTCCTGCCTTCGAGGTATTCAATTAGGGCCTTAAGTTCCGGGTCGGCCCGCTGTCGTTCAGCGAAGTCGTCGGTAGTTATCGTTCCCAAGAAGTACTCGTCGTCCGGGTCGTCGGGTAGCGGTTGGTTGACAGGCGCACGAGAGAGACAGTCGGCGTCAGAGTGTTTTTTGCCGGACTTGTAAATGACAGTAATGTCATACTCTTGAAGTCTCAGGCTCCATCGTGCGAGGCGACCTGAAGGGTCCTTCAAGGTGGCTAGCCAACACAAGGCGTGGTGGTCGCTCACAACTTTGAAGGGCCTGCCGTAGAGGTAGGGGCGAAATTTCGACGTAGCCCAAATGATGGCGAGGCACTCCTTTCCTGTTGTGGAATAATTTGCTTCTGCTTTGGATAGCGATCGGCTGGCGTAACCAATAACCCTTTCAAGTCCGTCAGCCCTCTGCACAAGAACGGCGCCAAGATTTACGCTGCTTGCGTCAGTATGTATCTCTGTCTCGGCGAATTCGTCGAAATGGGCAAGTAACGGAGGCGTCTGGAGGCGATGTTTAAGCTCCTGGAAAGCGTGTTCCTGTGGCGTTTCCCACATGAACTCCACATGGGCCTTGGTAAGGTTAGTGAGAGGATCGGCGATGCGGGCGAAGTTTTTCACGAACCGCCTATAATAGGCGCGCAGGCCCAGAAATCGGCGCACGGCTTTCTTGTCAGAGGGCGACGGGAAGTCGGCGATGGCGGCTGTTTTCCGTGGATCGGGACGAACTCCAGACTTGCTGATAACGTGCCCCAGAAACAAGAGCTCCTCATACGCAAATCTGCACTTTTCTGGCTTCAGTGTGAGTCCGGAAGTCTTGATGGCTTGAAGTACAGCTTCAAGGCACCGAAGATGCTCGTCAAAACTCGAGGAAAACACGACGACGTCGTCCAAGTACACAAGGCAAGTCTGCCACTTCAATCCTGCCAGTACTGTATCCATAACGCGTTGAAAAGTTGCAGGCGCTGAGCAAAGGCCGAAGGGCATCACCTTAAACTCGAAGAGGCCGTCCGGTGTTATAAACGCTGTCTTCTCTCGGTCTCTTTCGTCGACTTCGATTTGCCAATAGCCAGTCTTGAGGTCCATTGACGAAAAGTACTTGGCGTTATGGAGCCGATCAAGTGCGTCGTCTATTCGTGGGAGAGGATACACGTCCTTTCTTGCGATTTTGTTCAGGCGGCGATAATCGACGCAGAAACATAGGGTCCCATCTTTTTTCTTCACTAACACCACGGGGGATGCCCATGGACTCTTGGACGGCTGGATAATGTCATCCCGCAGCATTTCATCAACTTGTCTCTTGATGGCCTCGCGTTCTCGCATCGAAACCCTGTACGGACTCTGACGGAGTGGTCTGGCATTTATTCGGTTATGATGCGATGTTTCGTGATTGGGGTCTGCCGAATTTTCGATGACGACGAAAAGCAATCTTCATATTGCAGGAGCAGGGCCTCGAGCTGTTCTTGCTTATCGTTCTGAAGCCTGGGATTGACGTCGAAAGCTATGGGAGGTGCTTGGTTCCTCTGAGCAGGTTCCGCAGAATCGGCGAGGGCGAAAGCACTGGTGGCTTCGACAATTTCTTCAATCCCAGCATCTCCACCAGATGTCACGGGGTCGTGACGTGGCCGAAGACAGGAGACTTCGTGTTGGGATTTAACTGTTTATTTGGGCGAACCTGTGCCCGGTAAACGGAAAGTCCAATTACAGCAGCAGTCTCGCACAGATAGCAGTCGCGGACTGATAGCGGCGAACGGAGCGTCGGCCTTCGATCAACAACTGACAAGCGGCGAAGTGCGTCGGCATTTATACTCTTGCCGTCGAATGTTCTAGCGTTATCGCTGGCGGCGGCGTAGGTTCCAGAACAATCTGTACAGTTCGCACAGTGGGCGTAATCTTATCGAAATGATCTACTACAGTCCGGAACCTTCTCGAAAACTGCAGGCGTGGTTCGCGCTGAGAATGATGTGGTGTTTTGGGACGATAACAAAAACTTGGGAAATAGAACGTGGCAATATGATTATGAGAGGCGCTGTAGTGCAGGGCTCCAGAAATTTCGGCCACCTGGGGTTCTTTTAACGTGCACACAATCTGAACACACGGGCCTACAACATTTCCGCCTCCATCAGAAATGCAGCCGCCGCAGCCGGAATTAGATCCCGCGATGTGCGGGTCAGCAGCCAAGAACCTCAGCCACTAGACCACTGCGACGGGGCCATCACCATAATGTTGCTTGCCCAATATTAATAATAAAAAACCCAACAACAACTCTTGATCCCACCTTTACGAACAAAATGAGTCTTCTATCTTTGTTTTTTAACTTAATTATGCCATGAGATATCAATTTTCTTACCTCTTGTACTGGCTGTTTAATTTGCGTCCCCAATTTCCTTTTTGTCTCCCTCACATTTTTTTTTCTTGCTGCAGTATAGTACCACTGCTCATGCATTTTCTGTTTTTTGCCCCTCTTTGTGTAGCAAACGTGCACTATTACAACAGCCCAGCTGTTCACAGCCACTTAAGAAAAAAGTGAGCCAATTATGACAGCTCTGCTTAACAAAAAAACACTGATGGGCTAGTTGGGTAGAGGGCTCATACATGCCTGTCTTTCCTGTTTGAATTGCATGTGTTTAACTACACAGAGTACATGATTCTACGAAGCAGTACTGGTATGCTTTACTTTGGACGACACACAGGTAGCTGCAACATGTGCATACGGGACCTACCCTGGCTGAATCTCCAAAATTAAATACAGAGAATTTTTAAGAAACAAAATGTATGTACATAAAACATGCATACCAACTCTACAATGAGGAGGGAACACTTTGCCACACTAGAAGTAACAATAAAAATACTAACAATTTTTTAAAAATTAACAGCTTGAGGGCCAATTTTTATATGGAAGAGTTGTAAGACGCGAGAATTCACGGCATGTCCATTTTTTAGAAATAGAAAGAAAATGCATGTGATTTGCAAAAACAATCGTCAAAATCGAAGGGCCTGATCTAGGCTAAACTGAAACAGAGTGCACTAGGTGCACAGAAAATCCGTTAGCCTTATTACATCAGTCGAAAAGCTTGTGTAACAGTTTCTGAAAAAAAAAAAGAAAAAAAGAGAGAAAATTTTTTAGAAAACCACGTCACAGCAGAAAATTGCTAGAAAAGAATTCATTATCTCAAATACCCAAATAGACCACTTATTTTTTGCGTTTTGTGTGTACTAATGCTTGCCTGCTTCTTTAGCACTATACTAGAAAAAACTGCAATGTCAGCTTTTTCTTTCACGGTACAGCTTAAAATTAGGCAGGAGCCACTGAACCGCTACCTCACGCAGACAAGCGAACAAGTTTGTTGCACTTGTTCAAGTTTACCAAAGAAACAGATAAGCACTACACACCAAATACAAGGAATAAGCGCTCCATTTGAGTATTTGAGACAACTTGGCATTTTTTTTTTTTTTAGACCATAATCTGCTATCAAGAGCCCTTTTTCAAAAATTATCCCCTGAGCTTCTGCAAACAGTGTGCTCAGTTTCTGTATCTGCTCAATCGCGGGCCGTGAATTACAGTGATCACATACCCAAATTACATGCGATTTCTTGCAATTTTCAAACAAGAGGCATGCTGTGAATTGTTGCACCCTACAACTATTCTGCATAAACAATGGCCCTAAAGTGAATTAAAAAGTCAAGTACATTTTGGGAATTGCTCACATGAATTCAAGTTTAGGTGCAGCAAAATTTTTCCACCTTCATGTAGAGTTCAATAGCAAAAACAACAGGTGTCCAACCGTCACAGCGTTTATATTAAAAACCTGTATAGTCTAGAAAAAAAAATGCACCCTGTTCGCAGTGACGATATGCAAATGCTTTATACACACTGTGACAAAGGCATCTTGTTGACCACAGTAACTCGAAGGTATTCGTGCCTGTATGTTTTTTCAACCAATGAGTGCATAAGGTAGACCTACCAATACTTCATTAAACAATACAATCATATTCAGTTACTTTAGTGCCATCCCACTGCCGTGCACACTTATCGCTTGTTGGAAGCTTTCTATGATGAGCCATAAAAATTTCAATTTTTTTAGGCTCCATTTAAGACGCACAACAATGAACACAGTATATAAAGAATTCTGTACAATGACGAAGCTAGCATTTTAGGTGAGCAAGAGCACGATGTTCTTGCATAGTGTTCCTTGTAGTGTGTTATTATGTATAATACATCACCAGAATGAAAGCATTCTGGTGGCGTATTTGCACTTTGTATAATAATATTACAATTTGTATCGCATTAATGAGTATTGTTCATGAATGAATACACAATTTTTTAGTTTGCTGTATGCGTGTCTGTGCCATTGCTCCATTTGTACAATACTCTTCTAATTTTTTTCTTCATTTCTCCGGCTATAAATACACTATTCGCAATGCCCATGGCCTATAGGTGGCGCACCGTGCAATCCAAGATGGCTGTAGAGAGATGATCAACCCTTGAACTCGCATAGGAAAAGATAGAACGCATAGACCTACTCCCCGAGCCGCTTTCACCGGATGAACTACTGATCGTCAAATGAATGTATATAGAACCAAAGTACTTTCCCAACCAATAGGAACTGCTGAATGTTTGCTACCTCATTTCTTGCCGCAGTGCAAAGGGTGGTGGTGTCAGCTGATCGACCGTGTATCAACGATGTTTTACGAAATCCTGTGCATGGTACAGAAAACTGCGCGAACTAAATTCACGTAAGAACTGAATGGCGCTCCGAGATTATTAGTGCCGAGCCTGTCTGGCGGATTTGCCACACTAGTACGCCACAAGAGAGTAGCGCTGTTGCGGCTCCACAAGACCGAATGTTATAATGTAGCGATGGTTTGTAAACATATTACGCCGTTGTCATTACTTGCGCTGTAAGAATCATGCAGCTGCCTCTTCAACGGAATACAAGCATTCAACTTTCCCTTAAGTAGCACTTTTGTTACAAGCATGATCAGACTAACAGTGCGCAATTCTTTGAACTCTGATGTTGCAGGTTCCATCAGTGCGATCGAAACAAAGATATCGACATCAATATGCTTTTTGCAACGTCAAAATTGCAAAAATTTGTTGAACTACAACGTCGTTCGGGCGACACCGGTGAAGTGCAGGAGAAGTTAGCGTGGACTGTAGTTGTAGCTGCATATTTCATTGCTCTAAATATTTCGCTTCACAGGTTGACCTCAAGTGTGTTGGTGGCATGCGCCGCTTTGTAATATCTACTGCAATTGGGATACATTGAATGCACAAGAAAAAGTATGCTTATATTTTGAGCTCGCTGAAGGATATAAATACAACCATAGTCAAGATGGACGGGAAGTGCAACTCGCTGCTCGCGAGCTAGCAGCTGATTGTTCGTTGTTGTCATTCTCAGCGCGTTAACAACCACCTACGTCCAGTGAAAAACCCTCGACGTCAAGACGGTTTCTTTGAACATCACTGCTGAGTATAATCCGAGGAATTCTCTCCGCCGACCGACTTCGATAGCACCAACAACATGTCATTGCACAATCCCAACACGGCGTCACTCACCGCGTTTATCAGAGGGGGGGGGGGGGGGGGGGACATTTTGCTTTGATACAAAGCATGAAAGAAATGGCTGGCAGTGTGCTGCCATCTATCAACGAAATTACAAAACAAGTGGTGCAGCATGGGCCAAGGTTTCCAAGCGCAAATTGTGAGCCTGTGCTACGTTCCACTTGCAATGAATGTTATGGGATTCATACACTACAAAAGCACTGACGAATGCTATATGCCCGTAAAACAAGAGTTTCGATTGCAAAGGCTAGACAAAAACATTTAACTGTCCAACGTGGCTGTAGAAAATCTCGCGAGGCTGTTATGCGTACTCTGCGGGCTATAAGCAAAAGCACGAGTTGCGACGTATTTTCACGATAACTTCGCCTCTCGCAAGGACGAATCAGATTTGCTGTGCCACGAACAGTCCAGTATATTTACTGATGCACGCAACATACGAAGTGGTTTGTGTTCGTTTCTTGCTAACGCGTTAACCGAGACTAGCACCGCCGAACAAGGGAGCGTCTGCCTACTGATCATCCTTGAGAGGACGCTCCAGATTTCCACTAGACTGCGCGACAGTCTATGAACATTGCGAACATTTATTGAAAGCTTGTATTCCCAAACTGCAGTCATGTATACATGTGGGCCCTCAGGCATTCTCCATTGGTTTTAACCGCTTTTCGCCTTACGGACCCCAAATTGTTCAAAAAAAAATATGTTGAAAATAATTAAAAATAAAATAAAATAAATGGATTCACAGTTTATTCAAAGCTGTGTAGACTATGCGAGCTGGCCACCTCACTCAATGGAACACCAACTTAAAGGGGCCCTGCAACACTTTTTGAGCATGGTCAGAAAACACTATCGATCGGTAGTAGAGTCTTCTGACAACACGCAATCCAAATAATTTGGCGCAGCACACGGCCTGGAATTCACGATACACTATAAAAGTCAGCTAAAAATTGCTTTTTTTTCTCTCGACAAATCACAGAATAAGCTCAACTAACACTTGTAAAAAGACCATATATCAGCCATTGGCCGATTTGAACATGGTGCGCTCTGTCGTTACAGAGATCGCCATGGGAGGCTGCGACTTGTCCACGCATGCACGCGCGATCACACTGAAAAAGCCGCGCATTCAAAGAAAAAAAATTAAAAGTGCTCAATGTCACGAGACACCCGTGAAATTTTTCTTTGCTCCTGCCACACTTCCCTGCTCAGCTTCCAGAGCTTTTGTAGGGACGAGAGAAGAGAGAATGCAATTGCAGCATGCGACAAATCTTTGTAACTCCACTCGAACTCGACAAATTCCTCAAAATTTTGCAGCGTTGAGTTCGTGAGGCAATAATCGCTTCCAGTAAATTCATTCCGTAGTTACTAAAAAGTGTTTCAGGGCCTCTTTAAAGGTGGTTGCTGGGTCTGAGATACAGGGGCAAGTCCATGCACACAGATTCAGAACAATGGTTATGTTTGTGAGTGCTGTCATTGAGTTGCACGTTAGCATAGCCTGAAGCTACGGTCTCACTACATCCAATGATGAAAGAAATCTGAGCAGCTGACAGACTCCATCAGCAAGCACTCAACTCTGGCTTTGAGCAACACCACCAAATATGCAATTGCAGCACAACATTTACCGCTGGAGCAAGACAGACGCAGAAGTTCTATCTTTAGGGTGCTAAGTTGCCCTAAAATACCTTGTATATAGTTATCCCCAGCGAAGATGGATTCGGCGCAATTCCCGATTGTACGTGGCAGTATAAGCATCACTGTCACTATCCAATGAATTTATTGAGAGGAACTTGAGCTTTCTGGCTTCGAGCTATCCTTATAGAGCAGTGGAAGCAACGATGCAGGAAATGTTCAGTCATCCATATCATTTGCCATTACTGGCAAAACATGTGACAACCAGAGGCCCTGGTGGCATTCCCCGAAGCAGGCAAATGTGTTAAAAGAAGTGCACGATGCAGAGTTCGCATCCACTTTGGCGATTTTGGAGCAACAACTTTCCCTGCTCCAGTGAGTGATCTAAACAAAGATTGGAACACTTGACTTTCATTCTTACGCTGTCATTGAAACAACTTGTGCCTAAATGAGCAGGAAATCGCTCGGGTTCTGACACTAGAATTCAACACTAGACCAATGGAACTAAATTCATGGGCTGATAATAAAGGCGATTCATCATGTAAATTAACATGGCAAAAAAAAATTGGCGCAGCTATGCCCCGATGCTAGCGGTGCGAAACCTGAAGTAACAGCAGAGCTGCCGGACTTAGCTTTCTCTTCACCCTTACTATTTCCCACCCCTTGCTAAACTACAGACAGCTATGCTATTCTTCACCTTCTCCCCACTTTTCCTCCTCTCTTCTTCACATGCTTGCATCATCCCTCATTTCCCTTTCTAATTCTTTTGATATAAAACGCTATAAACGGCTATTCTAGGTTTTCCTTCTCTTTCTTTTGCATATTTCTATATTGTTCTTTTGCTTACTCTTTTTTTCTCGTTATTTCATTCATAGCAATACAATCGTGTAGTTCTCTTTCTATGCGAGGCGAGACACAGCTGTGCCAATTGGTTGCTAGGCAATGTGCAATTTTGATATACGTTCTACAAACGAAAAGCTTAAGCTCCACTGTTAAAAAGTCAAAGCTGTCTCTAGTTCAGTTATCTTAAACAATGTTATCTGTCCATTAAGGTGGCGATTCCACTCCCTCCTCCTGGCAATAGTTCGAAAGAAGACGCCAGACGACGCTACTAATCCAAGCTTGCAAAAAGAGAGAAAATTGCTCTCGCAAGTATGGTCAGCGACGCCTCGTGCGTCTTGTATGTCACGTGAGGCGGCGTTAATCAGCCAATGAAAACCAAGGAGCACAAATGCAGACAGCGTATTTCACCTACAATCCGCCAACTGTGGCCGTCGTTTCAACGACACGACGAAAGGTGCCCTAGTGACAGCTGGCAGACTGAAACCGGCGTCGTTTCACTAAAGTGTAAACACGCGAATACGTACGTACATACACAAACACACACTCTCTCTGTCTCTCTTACTCGCTCACTATCGTGGAATAATGATTGAACATGACATCAACCAAACGCTTTGAAGCGTTTGAGTGCACTGGCATTGCCGCTAACTTTTTGTTTTATGTAGCAACCTTGGCACTGGCTTGATGTAGCGTAGCGTCGCACGAACGCGTCCTTTTTTTTTTTTTTTCTTGCCACGTGAAACTGCTTAACCTCAGCCAATGTAGCTTACGCCACAAAAACAGCCAGGCACATTTCAGCAAAATATAACCTGAGGACCCCCGAGATTATTTGCTAAATTTCACCCTCTACAACAAAAGGATCACCTAAATAAAGTGCCTCTTGTTGATGATTAGTTGAACGGATGATTTACACTAATATAGAGGAGTTAGGAGCTCCTAGAGCCCATGGTTTTTCTTATTACGTGGACCGCCTAGTATGCGGTATGACGTGGGAAAATCCATTCGTTGGTTCACGCTGTTTCCAGTCTTCCTTTCGACATCTTTCTGCTACCCCCCCCGAACACTCTTACATAAATCAACTTCAGCGCATGACACTTAACTACAATCGACGTTGACTCGACGTCACGACTGTATCGTAGGAGTACATATGTAATCATGATATAATTTGATAGCCAGCACGGCAACTACAGTTAATGTTTGACGAATATTAGGGTCTATTTGAAAAGTAGTTCTGAGACCTGATGTGGCTTTGTGGTAGAATGCTTGATTGCCAAGTATAATGCTTAGGTTCAATTCCTGCTGAGACCTTTACACTTATTCTTTGCATTAGGTTGATCACCTGTGGCACATACCCACCCGCAGGTTTGTGCCACTCTCTAGTGGAAGGTGTTTGACAGTGTATGCAAAGGGATTCTGAAAGTATTCATGTCTTGACTATCGCGTCACATTGATGAAATTATCTTATCCTCCTACACTAATTTTGGTTCACGCGATCACGAGAGCACCCAGATGTAAGCGGCTGAATAAATAGATAGCTACGTTGATAGATGCCAAAAGTGCTTGCAGTACGCAAACTTTGCATCGAAAATGTTCGCCAGTGCTACAGTATTCCATCATTCCAGCGACTATATGCGGCGCAGCCGAAGGTCTAAATGGCGGACGAGACGGCGATGTTGCGAGCGTTTACGTCAGGGTCGCAGAGTGTAAAAACCCATTCATCGATTTACGACTACTGAGAAACCAAACAGCGTCGCAGTTTTATCACCGTGTGACAGCTATGGAGCACGGCTACATAGCGCCACCTGCATCGCTGGAATGACCGAATATGTATCAGCACTATTCTTTTCATGCGGCCATTTTCGTGAGCATCTAAGATGGGTTATTCTTCTTTGACTATACAAGCTTACTCTGAAATTCTCGGCAATTACAAGATTTGAGAATGGCCACCGAAAATGCAGATGTAGATGTGCGATCTGTGTGACAATATTTCTGTGAGTGAGCGAGCCAGTTTTTTGAAGTGGTGAAGGGACAAGAGGATGTACCAGAGTGGACTATCAGCATCGAAACATTGGTACAAATGCGAGAGTATTGACCAATGGTCAGCTCAGAGCTGACCTTTCTTCATTGTATTTTGTCGTGCATGTGAAATCTGAACAGTCTTCATATGCAAGGCAAAAAAGAAAAAAAAATTGCCCGCAGCTTCCCTCGGGGGAACACTGAGGAGGATGCGGACCATATAATTGGTTAACGGGGTGTTAAAGTGCGACTTACTTGGGTCGATGGCTAAATTGGTTAACGTGGTTGTGAAATGGGGTGTTAAATTGCGACTTACTTGGGTCGATGGCTAAATTGGTTAACGTGGTTGTAGGAGGGGGTGTTAAATGAGTGAACACGTACACACGTATGCGAAAGGGCGGCGCTGGTCGAAGGGACGTCGATCATTGTGTTTGTGGATTCGTTGGAATTCATTTCACCGCGACCTTGGACGTCGACGCGCCGTACAAACGAACCGACGAGCGGCAACTGAGCGAGCGAGCGCCGACCTTGAGTATATATACAGCACGACGGCGCATGCACTGTCAGCTGTTGAATGTTCTCGAAGCGCGACGCCACATGCGCGTCCACTGGAGAATCAGGAGAATTGTAGATGTCGAACGCGGTGTGTAGAGGAGGAAGGGTGCACAGATGGTGGAGGAGTGAAGCGCGCGCGGTGTGTAGAGGAGGAAGGGATGCACAGATGGTGGAAAAGTGGGCGACGGCGCGACGGCGCATGCGCGCGCGTCAGCTGTCGAATGTTCGAGAAGCGGTGCGGACGGCGCACTACAAGGCGCGAGTATAAGATGCTCCGCATCTAAAAAGAACATTGTGTCCCCTTCGAAGCGGCACTACATACATACCATAAGCACGACATGTCAGCGTCATTCCTTTCACAATGTTGAACCTCAGAGGCATGAAAAAACTCAAAGAAACACGCAAAACACGAGCAGCTGAACCACGAAGACATGCATATTACTAAAGGCGCAGCGGGGAACGCTGGTTCTGCGAACGCATGACGAACGCGCAATTTTCCGGTGTACCCAAACCATTTGCCACTTGATGACACTGCCCCACCTGCTGACATGGTGCGAGTATTACTCAACCCTCCTCCTTTTACGATCGGTATTTGTTACGCGCGGCGACTAGACTTACCTTGTAAGGCAAACAATGAAACCTGGAGATATATACCATACCTGTTTTAGCCGTTTCATTATGCTTAATTGTGCCACATTTGGCAAACATTTGAACTCACATGAAACAACTTCATTTTTCATTTAATAGATGGAGCTGCCACCAAAAAACGCCTGTGAGGTTTGTCATTCATTGAAAATATTTAGTTTAAAGCACTGAGTGGTCAAGTAAGTGAGCACCAATAGATACAAGACACAATATGCATTTACTAATGTGTAATGTTCGTTGATAGTTAACGTCTTAAAAGAAAAAAAAAAGTGAGATTCTACAGAACTGGCCAGCAGAAAAATTAGCTATATTCAATGCTGTCTTGTAAGTTTTCTAATAAAGATAGAAGAATTTTCTCTTCATATAATCACAGAAAGGGGCCTGCTGATTTATTATATAGAAGTTCAGAGTATCAGCTTGCATAGTTTTGTCGCTTTATCAGTAATGCAAAGTACAGCCATAAAATGCCCCATGACACAATAATAATTCATCAAGTTTTCGTAAGAGCACTAGGCGCCTTCGCATGGAAAATAAGTCTAATGTAATCTATATCGTCCCTAAATATTATAGTTCTGCTATCTAAAGACAAAAAGATATTCCTACACAACACTTCATTATTTTGTGCATTTTCATTGGAACGTAAATTAATTAATAATTAGTTTATATCCAATATCTCTTTATATAAACCTTGAATGGCAGTTCTTCTAAAGGCACAGTGAATTCTGCTTTGTTATGTTGAATACTTTTGCTGTATTTGCAGTACAACGAAGGCTTGTACAGTGAAAATGTTTTTGTTGCTCATACTATTTTCATTGCTAATAGGTAATGCTTCCAACCAGGCATTAAAGTCGGACGTCATTGAAAAGGGGGGATAGTAAGCTTTCTAAAGTAGCCCACAGTGAGCCCAGTGCATCCGCAAACAATGCGTGAGAGGCGGAGTGTCTGTGGCCGGCGTGGGACCATCACCTTGAAGGACTACACTATGTGTGCAGTAGCAGAATAACTGCATAAATACCAAAAGCTTTTGGTAAATGGCTAACTTTGCAGCGATTTCTTGACTAACTGTGGAAGAGGAGTGGTAGTTCCAATACACAGTAAGCCCTAGCTGCAAAAGAAACAGGCAAGTATTATCGGCCCATACATATCCCTCTATAACATCAAGGTGAAATGACACCATGAGACCTGTGCAAATGTTTAGCAACACGAAAGTACTCATCAATGCTACTACTCACGAAAAATAGTACTGTGTTGATTACTGCTAAATCCAGAGTCTGAACTTGGCAGTGCTATCAAGGAATTGTGCCATATAGCAGTGTGAATGGCCCGTGCACTTTACACAGCATCTGATGGCACTGTATTACTTAAGCCAAGAGTGAGCGCGAGTTGTTTTTTTTTTTTTTTTTTTTTTGAAGAGCAGCAGCATCAGGGAACTTAATTGCTTCTGAACAAAAACTAAAACAAAATTTATATCTCAGGCGGGTTATTTTCAGAAGGCTAGTTCGTAGTTAGACCCATCGCAGGAGTGCCATCGTAGTAGTGTTTCCGTGTGCACTAGTGCTCACAAAATGCAAGTTGTGCCATTGTTGAAGCAACACATTGAGCAAATAATGTCTTCCAACGCATCTAAACACATACCTGCTTGATTTCTTGAGGAATCCTCTTCCAGAGGAACTTGGCATTCGGCCTAAGTAGCATAAAGCAGGTGTGATAGCGCTAAGTACACAGCAATCATAAAAGTGAAGATTATACCTACAGATCATTTTGTAGGAGGTAGATGGCTAGCAGCTGACCATAAGCCTGTGGACTGGCAACGCCATTGTTTGCCTGGGAGACAAAATCATCAAGAGAAAGGGATGTTACACTCACTCGAACCTATTCACTTATTCAATGGAACCTGCCCTTGCTTTAGCGCACAAAAATGAAGTCGACCGAAAAATCGCGACTGCGCCATACGCCGGTAACACAACTAACTAGCCCGCATCACCACCTTAAATACGACTGCGACTGCTTGCCTCATAAAAACGGACACAAGAGATGGGTTGACATCATCGCCATACAGTAAACTTGATAGATGAAGGAAACATGACTTTTGACATTCCTCGCTGCTTCACAACGCTAATACACAGCATGCTAGATGCTTTAGGAAGACGCGCAGGGCAAAATACGGCGTAAAGAAGTGCCGTAAAAATAACGCGAATTCCCCGCAGAATTCATTTACAGTTGAGTTATTTTGGCACCTTAATCTCGGTATCATTGTCTGTTCTCATTAGTATTGTGTCTAACAAAGGAAATGGGTAAGGTACTCTTTGGCGCACGAGGGCACAGAACACCTACCGACGGTTTAGAGTTGCATAAGATAGTTGCCAGATTTATGGATCAGTCTGGGGCTCTTCGATTTCAGGCCTCTAAGCTAGCACGATAGTTATAGCGTAAGAACAGTACGACGACAAAGAGACAAGTCGCCGTTCTGTTCTCGCGCTATAACTCTCCTTGTCGTCGTTCTGTTCTCGCGCTATAACTATCGTCATGTCATACCACCTAGCCCTAACTGCTACACCTCTCTGAGCTAGGCAAAGGTGTGTCGGCTAGTTCTGGTCCGGACAGGAAATAATGTCTTGGTCACGTGCGTGGGGAACCCGAGACGAAGAAAAAATAGAGAGGCCATAACGTCGAATTCGTGAGGCCATCGCGTCGCAAACACCTGCACTACCTCCGAGCGGAAAAGCAGATGAGCACTTCGCGATTTTCGGCGAGCAGCCGCCGCAGCGGCCTTGGAAGCGGCGCCGATGGAGTGGTACACAGAGGAAGAAAAGTTCTTCCTTCTTCCATGGAGTGGTAGGTGTTCTCTGCCGGCAGCGAATCAATGGACCTTTCCAGAAATCACAGCGTTGCGCAATCCACAAGGTCCGCTGGTGGATCGGCGCTGGGGCATTATGGGAGAGTGGAGCGCCGATGGTCAGAGCAGACGCTTTCCCACTTTTGCCTGCTTCCATCGCGCGCCGTAAGTGGTTTTGGCTGGTGTAAGGAGCTGCCATTGTAAAGTAACGCTTGTTCTGATGGCTCTTTCATTCACCCATACTAGACTGCGTTGTTCGTCGCAAATAACCATATTCATCACTGAACAAGCCGAATAAGGAAAGCGGCGGGCACACTTGCTCGGTTCTGGGATGTGATAATACGTGAAAGTCACAAGGCGTTTCATTCATTGCTTACCCGCCAAGGTGGTCTAGCGGATATGAAACTCGGCTGCTAGCCCGCAGGACACGGGGTTGTATCCCGGCCACAGCGGCAGCATTTTCGATGGCGGCCAAAATGTTTTAGGCCCGTGTGCTTAAATTTCTGGAGCCTTTCACTACGGCGTCTCTCATAATCGCATGGTGGTTTTGGGACGTTAAACCCCAACATTTGTGTTATTCATTCACTGCTTGGTGCTACTTCATGGCTTCGATGTTTGTGGTGCTGCAGCCAAGTTGTACCTTTCTTATCTGTGCCCTCACTGTGATTACGGGACTGAGATTTAACACTAACCGCTTAACCTGTAATTAAATACGCAAATTTATTAAGGTTAGAGGCTTAAATACCTAATTAATAATTCACAGGGTCCCCTAATTATGCACCTAAGACGATTTGATGGAGAAGACCATCTTCTGTTTTTTTTTCTCAGTCGATGTACTGATCCTACCCCGTCAGTCTATTTCTGTCAGCAGGGTTTTGCCTTGAGTGCGAAAGAGTGTTGCGTCGCGGCTGGGGGAGAGCACTGGTGTAGCTTGGACATGGGCTGGTGTGGCTTGAAGGGGGCCAGTGCCCCTTCTGGACCCCCCCCCGGCCAACGCCCCAGCCTGCCACCATTCACAACACCCTTTGAAAACTTGCTGTACCTAACGAGGTTTGCACTGCCTCCAAAATCGGAGGCACTGCAAAACTGATTTTGCATTGCCGCCATGATCAGACCACTTTGCACCAAGCTCGGATGTCGTGCAATGACGTGATCACGTGAAGTCACGTGATGTTTTGATGAGGTCAAAATTTTGGCGATGTCTGAAGTCATATATAGATTGTCATCACGTGTTTTTTTTTTTTTTTTTTTCGATCACTCGACGTCGTCGACGCGGGACGCAAATGGTAGAGTTTCACGTTTGATGAGGCATCTAAGGTTTTCGCTTATAAACAAAAATTGACCGTTAGTGGCTTTGGCGTCCCGTGGAGTCGACGTCAACAGGAGTGGTGCAAAAATCACCGCGTGATGGCGTTACCACACGACGTCATGACGACATAAAGGATCACCAGAATGTGTAAGGAAGGACATCACGACGGTCCCATGACCACGTCATGAGATGTCATTGTCACTTTGCACTGCTTTGTTATGTGATCGGCCCACCTATCCCAGAGACCGAGCAGAACCAGGCGTTGTGCTGAAAGTTTGGAATGCTTCCAGTCATGAATCAGTGCAAAGCCACATCAGGTGCAGAAAACATATGCGGGGGAGAGGGGGGGGAGGACAAATAAATTGACTGAACAAAGAGAAACAGACGGCTGTCATCTTCAGGTTGCCTTGGCGGAATGCATAACCCTGCGTGGCTTTTTTTTTTGCATGGTTACGTAGTGTTTATTTTGCTGTGTACTGCATGGTTATGTTTACTCGCATCTGATTTTTATTAACCATAAACCTAGAGGCCTCACCTATTTTTGCTTCACGCGTCCCTCTCTCTCTCCCTCTCTTTTTCTGTGCCAAGGCAAAGAGCGCTAGTTGTTTCATGATTATCGATACAAAAGCCACACTCGCTGTCAGTTTCTTTCACATTGTCCAGTTATGTAGGTGGTGCTGTGGCCGTCTATACCTTTCCCACACTGATTGAGGCTTTCACCATTGCTTTTTAAAGTCATTCTAACCATCAACAGCCTTCCACAGCAACGTTTTCTTGCTTAATCCATCTGTGCCCAGATAGTGAATGCTTATTAGCACCTTAAGAATGTTCATGCTGCGTAATTTTTCCTTCTGAATACGCGTAAGGCGAGTTCTTCAGATGTTTTGTTCTTGACCTTTTTGGCAAAGGTGACAAGAACGGTTGTACGTTTTGGGCAGCTTGGACAGGCAGATCTATACAAACGACAAATTACTAAATTAACATAAACATAAACTATAATGAAACAAGAGATCATAGGAGCTAAAACAGTAAAATAGAATAATGTGTGAAGTATGCACACTGATGCTTATTTCGTTGTATATTCCTTCCAATTGGTAACTAGTCATGAATGACCTTTTGCGCAGTCCCCCAGGTCCAAAATTCTCAAGTTAATGTTCAACTCACAGTCGCAGAAACAGGAACTATGCAGAGACAGCCGGTTTTACACTGTTTGAAAGCAAATACTGCATGCGAAGCTTCCACTCTATGGACAAGCTGTTAGCTGGTTTTTACTACTCTCAGCATCCCAAATGCAAACTTTCTCACTTGCAGCATTTGAAACACGTAATTAGTCTTCAAATATACACAGCATAGTGGGGTTCGAACTCATTTAAAAGGGTGGAATTTCCACATTATGATTCGCAAAGTGCATGGTCTTGAATTGCGTATTACGTGGAAGCATATCACGAGTGACAGTCCCCGACATAAAGTACTAATAATGAAGCTGTACGGTCATACTGACAATAAAACAAATGACGAAAGCTTCCGCTACGCGGAAATACGATCAACGAAGCCCAGGGGATTGCCCGCGAAAGCAGAGAAAAATTTCCAATACAATGGGCCTTTTCACGGGTACGTGAGCAATTTCCCAAGTGATTAATAAGTCCAGGATACTAGTGTTTCCTGACTGCATGTTGCACTGGGTGGTGCGTCTTCTGTGAGTGAAAATGGAAGCAGGGTTATGAGGTGCGACATTCCCGCAATGATGAATTCGTACGCCCCGCGTGCTGTGGAAAACGGGTGAGCCAACGCTTCCGCGAGCAGACGACACTCCGCCGCCGCTATGGTTTCCCATAATGCTTTGTAGCCGTTGTAGAAGGACGCACGTCAATTCGTGGAAAAAGTAGGTTGTGCTCACATCTTTCTTAATTGTCTAATTTTCTCCCTTTTTTAATTTTTTTCCCATAGCTGGGAGTTTTTATACTTGTTTTATTGCCAAGCGGCCACACACGCGGCGACCCGTTATAAAGGGAACGGAAACACATCATCATCATCATTAAAGGTCCAATAATGAGTACTGCTTCTTTTGCGCGTTTTTTTATAGGAAAGCTATGCTATGCCCAGCTGTAGTGTATACTAGGTGCAAATCGCATGCACCGCAGGACGTACCGACTGATCTCTACTCGGGAGAGCTGGATGGTGCATCGAGCGCGGCGCGGTTGAAGCCACCGGAAGCCGCTGTCGGTGTCCCGGAAGCCGCTGTCGGTGTCCCGGAAGCCGCTGTCGGTGTCCCGGAAGCCACCGCTATGAACAATCACCTGATGTCGGAGCTAGGGCTTTTCTCTCTCTTTTTTGAATGAAAGCACCGTCTCCAGAAAGCAGATTTTCCAGTGACCATTTTCCAGAGTCATGCTTTGAGCGCCCGGTTTCAAAAACTAATCTTCGAAATGATTCCATCCCAACGCTGTTCCTTTCCCGGATCTCTTACAAATGACGAACCTTTGCTACCATTAGACTCGTTGCTCTTTTTTTTTCGTTAAAAAATCTATGACAATTTTTTTCTGTTACCTGATTGGTTGATATGTGGGGTTTAACGTCCCAAAACCACCATATGATTATGAGAGACGCCATAGTGGAGGGCTCCGGAAATTTCGATCACCTGGGGTTCTTTAACGTGCACCCAAATCTGAGCACACAGGCCTACAACATTTCGCCTCCATCGGAAATGCAGCCGTCGCAGCCGGAATTTGAACCCGCGACCTGCGGGTCAGCAGCCGAATACCTTAGCCACTAGACCACCGCGGCGGGGCTATTTTCTGTTACATAACTGATGAGTAATTGTCAGGTAGTACGATACATTATTCCGTCATATTCGGACAGCGTCGCTACAACTAGGTCGCTACGGTGTGTCATCTTTAGTGTAGCGTTAGTCAGCATTCAATTGATGCCTAATCGCATGGTTTATTGTATGCATTAGTTCTATACTACACCATTCCGTCATATTCGGACAGTGCCGCTACAGTGTGATTTTTCTTGTAGCGTTGGATGGCCCATAATGTTATAATCAAACACAAAAAAATGCTATCACAACAACTACTGCGAACAGATATTTTATTTACGCGCCTAAAACGGCCAGAAATCGCCAGCTTATGAGACAGCAAAGGGACCATCCGGTGTCTTCACCAGCGCCCGCGTGGGAAAGAGGAAATGCGTCGTCCAACCTATTTAAAGGAAGTCAGTGGACGTACCTGGTGGCACTTTTCACGTATGTTCGCTTCACTGTTGATCAATAATGCATGATATTTGCATGTGTAGCTCTCAGCTGTATGCTTCGTTGGTTCTCACTCATTGTGTCAACTGAGAACACACGCCATTTTTTTGTTCAGTGTTGTAGGCATTGTGTCGCGTTCTTAGAAGTTGATTGATATGTGGGATTTAACGTCCCAAAACCACCATATGATTATGAGAGATGCCATAGTGGAGGGCTCCGGAAATTTCGACCATCTGGGGTTCTTTAGGGTACACCCAAATCTGAGCACACGGGCCTACAACATTTCCGTCTCCATCGGAAATGCAGTCGCCGCAGCCGGGATTCGAACCCGCGACCTGCGGCGTTTTTAGAAATTGAGTCGTTCATACGGAAGGACAATAAACTTTTCTAGTTATCGGACTAAATGTGTATGTATTGTACGGCGTGTGCTCGCTGCGTGTTAGTTAAGTGCGCACTGGAACTGCACACTTTACGTGCACTATCGCGTATACAATACAGCGGCGCCTTCTTACCGACGTGAAGTACGTCAAGTACTACTGGGCTGGCGTTGCACGGAATAGCTACGAAGGAAGCTCTCAAAATCGTGCATTGCCACACCGACACTATAGGCGAGCAAAGAACTGCTAGGCCCGTAGATCAGGAAATCTGACCAAAGAAAAAAAAAGGCCTTACAGCAAGAAGAACGCGTTAGTCACTGCCGGGTTAGTCCGAATACGATGATGCAGGGGCTGAATTATTATGATTACAACCCGTACCGGTGCTTTCTGTGCTGTTGCACAAAAACACTCCACAAGTACTTCAGCACGCCGTGCTCGGCCCTGCAACGCACGAACAGTCTCGGCAAGGTGTGCTCGCAACTTTACTGCATGCAAATCATACAATACGCGTCAAGTTTACGCCGGGGCTATAAGTCCGTGCAGAAGCGAATCAGCGCTGAGAGCACGCCGCAGAGCATCTGCTGTTTTGTTTGCCCCATAAATTTGACGCCACTTCCGCCACACTTCTCGCAATGCATGGGGATATGATAGGGCCCCCTCCTCAGGTTTTCGTTCCTCCATGCCCGAGACAACCCAAGGCTGCCCGAAGATCGCAAAATCGAACGCTGGGACAGCCAGCGTAAACGTAAACAAACTCTACCGTCGTGGCAGCAAACGAAACAATGCGCTGCGTGCACGTTGCTTTTTTTTTTCTGCATTGTCCGCTTGGAAATACGTAGATAAGCTCGCTAAAAAGCTGAACTAATGCCCTCGAGCGCAGGCAGTTGGGGTAGGACTTCATACGCTCGCACTTTCCCTCGCCGCGTCCACGAACGATACAGCCAGCTGGCGCGAAGCTGACGGCTCAACAAGCTCAGGTCTTTTTAGTATATGTATCAGTCACTGCACAACATGACGCGAAATCACGCAAAAGTGATCATGTCCCTAAAATAGCTCGAGGATATATACCTGCTCAGTTATCGCGTCGTATGCGTCGCAAACACGCATTGACCAACTTACGTTAGACATGCGTACATATCGGTACCACGAGTGCGCGTCATACATAAAATAAAGTTAGACACGTTTTCGACTAGTTTTGGAACTTGCCTGGGCGTGTTTTCTAGTCCTAAGTGGTACTTTACAAATGTCATGTATATCAGCTTTGATTTGTCCCAAGGTCATAGTACATACTGGACGGCATTATTACGAACAGGTGAAAGAAGACAAAGACAACGACGAAATGGGTAACGAGAGGATGTATACATTTCCGAATTCAGTCTTTTTTTTTTTTTCTCGAGTCGTATCGTATAATTTCATACCACATATGCGTTCTCTTGCTGTGTGCGCAACAGCACACACAGCAAGAGAACGCGCCCAGACTTCTGGAACGTTCATTTTACGTTCATTTTGTTAATTAAAACGGCCAACGTAGCTCACGCACTCGCAAAATGCACCTCGGACGACACCAAACCCTCACAGAGAAGCAACAACTACAGGAGTAAATTTTCTCCGCTAAATTTGATAGCAGTGTGACAACAACCACCCCGAAGTCTGGCAACAGACTTATGCAACGCCAAACAGAGCCTTACCGAATCAACGACGCGTCGTCCGCCGCGAATTTCGCGAGTGCGTGTCCGACGTCGTTCACGAGTACGTGAACGATGTTGGCAGTTTTAATTAACGGAATGAAGGACGCGTTGCAGAAATCATGGAACATTCTTTTGCTGTACGCGAATGTGCAATTAAGAGGTCGGTCTCGATCGTGTCTCAGACTCGGGGAATCAAAGCGCGCAACGACGAGTATGAGTAAACGCCCATGGGGAACTGAATTCCAAGTCCAGAGACAATAACATTTATTAATTGAAATTTCGTCCGTTTGCGCTTATTGTATGTGGGGCCCCACAATAAGCACGGCGGCTCGCCAGACAGAGTCCCATTTACATGTACGCGCCAGTCGCGCTTAGTTCGCTTAAATTTACACTTCTCTTGGCACGTTAAGAAACATAAGAGCGCCTTAAGTTACAATTCAACAGCGACCTAACACACATTACTTCGTTTGCGTTCAGCTTGTAGCGGGGAGCGATTCAAAGTCGGGCCCACGACGCGCAAGCCGCCGTCGTTCACACCCACACGCGCGCATGCAAACTTCGGGGAAGGCGCGGAGCGCAGGACGCTTAGTTATCGGTTGATGTGCTTACCTCCAGCTCTTGCTGTTCTAGGTCGGCAGCCAGCTTGGAATATTCTTGCATTCTGGCATCACCGCTACCATCAACGACAACTGACATTACGAATTTTTAACAATATAAGGCTCCAAGGCGTCACGGACTGCATCCACGGCCACTGCTAACGTATACAGCGACCTCAGCACGTTTCAGGAGAGAACGCCTAAGAACACTCTCAGCCTGTCAGCAGCTTTCGTTGGCGCCTCCTAGATTTCTTGTGCCTGCCGGATGAGCGCGAAACTCCGGTCATTTATGGCGGCGCTGCCTACGTAGGGGTAAGGATTTTTGTCTTGGCCTTTGAGATCGGATATTTTGGCGTTTGCTACTAATTTTAGAGGATTTCTTGCATTAAAAAAGTTGCTTGCTGAATGACGGCGTCACTTAAATAGGGTTATTTATAATTACGTTTGCACCTTTTTAAAACTTTTTATCCTTAATTTGGTTGCATCAACATCATCATCATCAGCCTGACTACGTTCACTGCAGGACAAAAGCCTCTCCATGTTCCGCCAGTTAACCCGGTCCTGAGCTTGCTGCTGCCAATATATACCTGCAAACTTCTTAATCTCATTTGCCCACCTAAACTTCTGTCTCCCCCAAACCCGCTTCTCTTCTCTGGGAATCCAGTTTGTTACCCTTAATGACCAGCGGTTATCCTGTCTACGCGCTACATGCCCGGCCCATTTCCATTTCTTCTTTATTTCTACCATGATATCCTTAATTCCCGTTTGTCCCCTAATCCACTCTGCTCTCTTCTTGTCTCTTGAGGTAACACCTACCATTTTTCTTTCATTGCTCGCTGCGTCGTCCTCAATTTAAGCTAAACCCTCTTTGTAAGTCTCCAGGTTTCTGCTCCGTAGCTAAGTAGCGGCAAGATACAGCTGTTATATACCTTCCTCCGGAGGGATAGTGGCAATCTACCTGTCGTAATTTTAGAGTGCTTGCTGAATGTGCTCCACCCCATTCTTATTCTTCTAGTTACTTCAATCTCGTGGTTCGGCTCTGCGTTTATTACCTGCCCTAAGTAGACATAGTCTTTTACAACTTGAAGTGCACTATTACCTATCTCGAAGCGCTGCTCTTTTCCGAGGTTGTTGTACATTACTTTCGTTTCTGCAGATTAATTTTAAGACCCACCCGTCTGCTCTCCTTGTCTAACTCCGTAATCACGAGTTGCAATTCGTCCCCTGAGTTACTCAGGAATGCAATGTCATCGGCGAATCGCAGGTTACTAAGGTACTCTCCATTAACTCTTATCCCTAACTGTTCCCATTCTAGGCTTCTGAAAACCTCCTGTAAGCACGCGGTAAATAGCATTGGGAGATTGTGTCCCCCTGCCTTACACCCTTCTTGATTGGTATTATGTTGCTTTCTTTATGAAGCACTATGGTAGCAGTTGATCCCCCGTAGATTTCTTCCAGAATGTTTATATATACTTCATCTACACCCTGATTCCGCAGTGTCTGCATGACGGCTGATATTTCTACTGAATCAAACGCCTTCTCGTAATCTATGAAGACTATGTATAGTGGTTGGTTATATTCTGAGCATTTCTCTATTACCTGATTGACAGTATGAATGTGGTCAATTGTTGAGTAGCCTGTTCGAAATCCTGCTTGTTCCTTTGGTTGATTGAATTCTAATGTTTTCTTTACTCTGTTAGCAATTACCTTTGTAAATAGCTTCTATACTACAGAGAGCAAGCTGATCGGCCTGTAATTCTTCAAGTCCTTGCCATCTCCTTTCTTATGTATTGAGACGATGCTAGCGTTCTTCCAAGACTCTGGTACCCTTCCCGTCAGGAGACACCTCGTAAACAGGGTGGCTAGTTTTTCTAACACAATCTGTCCTCCATCTTTCAGCAGATCTGATGTTACCTGATCCTCACCAGCAGCTTTGCCTCTTTGCATGCTCTCCAAAGCTTTTCTGACTTCTTCTATCATTACTGGTGGGGTGTCATCTGGGTTACTGCTACTTCTTATAGTTTTAAGGTCGTGGTTGTCTCGGCTACTGTACAGATCTCTGTAAAACTCCTCCGCTATTTTAACTATCCTATCCATATTTGTAGTTATTTTACTTTGTTTGTCCCTTAGTGCATACATCCGATTTTTGCCTATCCCAAGTTTCCTCTTCACTGCTTTGACGCTTCCTCCGTTTTTCAGAGCGTGTTCAATTCTCTCCATGTTATACCTTCTTACATCGCATACCTTACGCCTATTAATCAACTTCGAAAGTTCTGCCAGTTCTATTTTGTCTGTTGTACTTGAGACTTTCATGATTTGACGCTTCTTAATTAGATTCTTCGTTTTTTTGGAAAGCTTGCTAGTGTCCTGTCTAACTACCCTGCCTCCAACTTCCACTGCACACCCCGTAATGATACTCGTCAGATTATCATTCTTCGTATCTACGCTAAGGTTGGTTTCCTCACTAAGAGCCGAGTACCTGTTCTGAAGCGACACTCTGAATATCTGTACTTTCCCTCTCAGTGCAAGCTCATTGATTGGCTTCTTGCGTATAAGTTTCTGTCGTTCCTTCTTCAAGTCTAGGCGAATTCGAGACCGTACCATTCTATGGTCACTGCATCGTACCTCGCCCAGCACTTCCACATCCTGCATGATTCCTGGGTGTGCACTCATTATAAAGTCTATTCCGTTCTTATTTTCGCCATTAGGGCTCCTCTATGTTCACTTGCGGTTTCCTTGTTTTCGGTAGAAGGTATTCAAAATCCGTAAATTATTGCGTTCTGCGAATTCTACTAGTAGTTCTCCTTTGGCGTTTCTAGTACCGATGTCATAATCTCCTACTGCCTGTTCTCCAGCCAGCTTCTTCCTAGCTTTGCATTAAAGTATCCCATCAGTATTGTATACTGTGTTTTACCTTGCTCATTGCCGATTCCACGTCTTCATAGAAGCTTTCAACTGAAGCGTCATCATGGCTGGATGTAGGCGCGTAAGCCTGTACCACCTTCATCTTGTATCTTTTATTCAATTTAATTACGATACCTACCACCCTTTTATTAATGCTATAGTATTCCTCTATGTTGCCAGCTATGTTTCTGGGAATTAGGAACCCCACTCCCAGTTCTCTTCTGTCTGCCAAGCCCCGATACCAAAGGACGTGCCTATTCTGTAGCACCGTATAGGCCTCATCTGTCCTCCTAACCTCACTGAGCCCTATTATATCCCATTTAACACCCTATAGCTCCTCGAATAGTAGAGCTAGACTTCCCTCCCTAGATAAGGTTCTAGCGTTAAACGTTGCCAAGTTCAGGTTCCAATGGCGGCCTGTCCGGATCCAGAGATTCTTAGCACCCTCTGCTGCGTTGCAGATCTCACCACCGCCGTGGTCACTTGTTTCGCGGCTGCTGGGGACTGAGGGCCGTGAGTTATTTGACGTATGCATGTGGGAGGTAGTGGCCAGATACTGCACCAGGGTGGCCAATCTATCTCTGGTGAGAACACCAGAGATATTAGATGTTTCTAAAGCAAAACAATATGAAGACGCCAACTGGTTAACGAAAGACGCCAGGTGTTTTCTAAAGCAATGGTTTTATAATCAAAACTATATCGATTCAGGTTTGTAGTTGCCGATGCTCGTTGCCGTCGGTGTGTGCTCGTATGGATAAGGATGCCGAAAGGCGGGCGCGCAGGGCAGTGGCGGTGCGCGCTCGCAGACAGGACCCTGAAGTGAGAACACGCGAGGCAGAAGCGCGCCGGGAAGCTGCGCGACGTCACCGCCAAGATCCTGCTGTACGGAAACAGGAATCCACATCAGCAAGGCAGCGTCGGCAAGATCCCGCCGTACGTGAACAAGAAGCTGTAGCGGCACGTCAGCGTCGGCAAGATCCTTCCGTACGGGAACGAGAGGCCGAGACAGCACGTCAACGTCGCGAAGCAGATCTTGAAAACGTTCGACAATGGGAAGCGGCTAGGAAGCGCGCATATCGCCAGGCGAATTAACGGAAGAAAATTTCACGGTATTACTTCCAGGAGCTTCGCCCAATCTCCTCATCATTCACCCCGTGGATCTGCCGTCAGGGGTTGCTGAGGATGTCTACAATTTCCTCATCGACAAGGACACCTTGGCGTCTGTAGCGGACGTATTACAACACTGCCGCACGTTTGAGACCCTGAAGGCTAGGCGCATCACTCCCAAATTCGGCAGACTTGCCAACGTCACCACCGTTGCAAGTGTCGACGTCCCTCCAACATGCACTTGTGATCTTGCCTCAATGATCAGGCAAACCGTAGGCTAAGAACTTGGACGACGTGATGCTGTCAACCCGCCGAGAGCACCTGCTGTCAACACCTCCCCGCCATACGACGCAATGTGTGCTGCCGTTGATGCCACGCTATATGATGTGCCCCAATCAAGAGCACCAGAGCCCCCAACCGACAACTTACATCATCGCCGTGGTTTCCAGAACGCCTCCCGCCAACCACTTACAATGGTGTCTTCGTGGAACGATCATGGGCACATGGCACCTCGTGGAAGGTTTGGCGACGTGCGTGAGGCCCTTGTGTGCTATAACTGTGGTTTCCGTGGACATGTGGCTCGATTATGTGGTCAAAGGCGTCGCCCCCAGCAGCGCTACTACGAGGGATCATCAGTTTCTTCTCGACAAAACCGCTGGCGCGGTGGTATGCGCTCAATGCGGGACGCGTACGTTGGGGACGGCTTCCAGCAAACGACCCGCAGTGATACGCATGTAGGACGCAATTTCCACCGGAATTTACGCAACGACTCGCCTTCCTCCGTGCGAAGCTTGACGCCCCCCACAACACGCCGGTTCCGTTCCCTATCTCCTGGTCGACGCGTCACCTCCCCGCCTCCGGGAAACTAGGTGGTGCGGCCAATGAAGGTGAGGTCGCCGAACATTTTTCACTACATCTGCCTATGCCTCCACCCGCTTTTATGACGCAAAATAGGGTCCCCGTGCTTATTGATGGACTTCCTACGATGGCTTTGATAGATACTGGAGCAGCTGTTTGAGTGATGAGTCTTAACTTCAAATTGCGGCTAGGACATAAAGTTATGTTTCACTGGGACAGTTGTGCATCATTTCGTGCAGTGAGCGGGGAGACACTGTGCCCGACCGGTGTGAGTGTTGTTAGTGTCACTTTGGGTGACAAGGTCTTCGAGGCTGAATTCGCTGTCCTGACTAGCTCCACCCATGACATCATCTTGGGGATCGATTTTCTACGTGAGTGCGGGGCTACTGTTAATTTCGGTGCTGGCGAGATTATGCTATCGGCATTTACTGACGATTCTTGGTGCTGTCAAGGATCTATCACCGTCATTGAGGATGTTGTCTTGCCGCCCAACTCGATGAAGACCGTACGCGTTGACGCCTCTGCCTCGGACGCCGGAAAGTTTGATGTTCTTGTGGAGCCCATTCCTCTCAATTGCGCCAAGAAAAATGTGCTCGTTCCACATTGTGTTCTGTCGATCAGTGATAGGCGATCGGCCTTATGGGTGTCGAACTATTCAAATGAACCTGTTATGCTACCCTGCGAAATGCGACTCGCCCTCTTCGAACAAAATGCGACCAGTTTTATTGCATCTTTAAGCGACGAGAGAGTAGATCCTATTCGTGCAACGTACCATACAGAAGCCAAATTTCTGAGTATGTTAAACAAGTCACTATCATCAGAAAAACGTCAAGCTTTCGTCGAAGTCCTTGCGAAGCACGCTACTATATTTGGCTTTGCGCAGAATGAAGAGCAAATAAGTGTACCCGAGTCACGTACTCGCCATGGGATTGACACAGGATCCGCTCACCCTATCCACCAGAAACCATACCGTGTCTCATCTGTGGAGCGCAAGGTCATTGCTCAACAGGTAGAAGAGATGTTAAAGAAAAGGGTGATCTAAGAGTCGTGTAGCCTTTGGGCTGCCCCTGTGATTCTTGTCCGAAAGAAGGATGGTACATGGCGATTCTGCGTGGATTACAGACGGCTCAACTCTGTAACTAAAAAGGATGTCTACCCGCTTCCCAGGATTGATGATGTCATCGATTGTTTACATTCGGCATCGTACTTCTCCTCCGTGGATTTGAGATCTGGTTATTGGCAAATCCCCATGCACCCAAATGACAAAGAGAAAACGGCTTTCATAACCCCATATGGTCTATTTGAATTCAATGTAATGCCGTTCGGCCTATGCAACGCTCCAGCCATGTTTGAGCGCTTCATGGACTCTGTGTTACGTGGACTAAAGTGGGAAGTTTGTTTTTGCTACCTGGATCACATTGTAATTTTTGGCCGTACATTCGATGAACAGAACCATCGTCTAGACATTGTTCTCGCCTGCCTTGAGAGAGCTAAGCTCACCCTGAACTCTAAGAAGTTTCACTTTGGCAGCCGTGAGACTCTCGTTCTCGGTCACCTGGTGGACAAGGATGGCGTTCGACCCGACCCCCAGAAAGTCGCTGCAGTCAGCAGCTTCAAACAACCCAGTCGCTACGAGAGTTGCGAAGCTTTTTGGGCCTATGCTCATACTTCCGTCGCTTCGTGCCCAGGTTCACCGACCTCGCTTACGCTTTGACGTCCCTACTCAACAAGAACGCACCCTTTCGGTGGTCAGTGGAATGCGAGTCGTCTTTTTCGCAACTCAAGTTTGTTCTTACGTCAGGGCCCGTACTTCACCACTATGACCCATTGCTGCCATAGAAATTCATACCGACGCCAGTGGTGTAGGTATTGGCGCCGTCTTGGTCCAACTCCATGGAGCTGCTTATGAACGCCTATGCCAGTCGCTGTTTAAGTAAACCGGAGCGAAACTATACTGTCACAGAGCAGGAATGTCTCGCGGTCATATTCGCCGTGCACAAGTTTCGCCCTTATATCTATGGACGCCGATTCTAGATTGTTACGGACCACCATTCTTTATGTTGGCTCACTGGACTACGGGACCCATCTGGTCGTCTGGCTCGTTGGGCGTTACAATTGCAAGAATACAACTTTGAAGTCTGTTACAAGAGCGGTCGTCGTCATGCCGACGCCGATTGCCTTTCACGACTTCCCTTTCCGACAACCGAGTGTGACGCTGACAACTTTGATGAATATTTGACTGTAGTGGATACTCCGTCTCCTGACCTAACAACTTTTTGAGCAGAGCAACGCAATGACAACAGTCTCGCTTCTTTCTTTATTTCCGGAACGAACCGGTCAACGCACGTGGTTTCGTCGTAAAGGATGGCGTTTTTTACAAAAAGAATTATTCCGGCGTAGGCCCTCGCCTACTTCTAGTTGTGCTTACAAGTCTACGACAACACGTACTTCGAGCAATGCATGACGATCCTACATCTGGCCATATGGGTTTTTCTGGGACATTTTATCGCACGCAAGAATGATTCTTCTGGCCGAAGATGCGTAAAAGTGTGACTGCATACGTTGCAAGCTGTGAGCAATGTCAACGCCACAAGCGTCCTACAACTCCGCCAGCCGGACTACTTCATCCCATAGCACCCCCGAGTTCCCCATTTGACGTCGTAGGTGTCGACCTGCTCGGCCCTTCCCCGCGACCAACGAACGGCAACTGATGGATTATTGTGGGCGTTGACCACCTCACACGTTACGCCGAAACTGCAGCGATTCTGCGGCAACGGCCACTCAAGTTTCACAGTTCATGCTGTCACACGTTATATTACGCCATGGATCCCCCCATGTCATCATCAGTGATCGCGGGCGGCAATTTGTTGCCGATGTAGTTGAAGACCTCCTTCGTCTTGCTTCGTGCCATTTTCATCACACTACCCTGTATCATCCGCAGGCTAATGGTTTGACGGAACGAACTAATAGGACTCTCGTCAACATGATTTCCATGTACGTTGATTCTGGACACAAAACATGGGACGCGATTTTGCCATTTATAACTTTCGCCTACAACACTGCACAGCACGAAACAACGAGATGCAGTCCATTTTATCAGCTCTACGCACGCCAACCCCGCACAGCTCTTGACACTATCCTTCCTTTTTCCGAGACTGATCAACCTACTCTCGCCGAAACCATTTGCCCCGCAGAAGAGGCCCGGCGCATCGCCTGTCTTTGAACTTACGCTCTAAGAACTGTTACGACAGAAGTCACCAGCACGTATTGTTTGAGAAAGGGGATTTGGTGTGGCTTTGGACGCCGCTTCGCAAGCGCGGCCTCTGCCAAAAGTTTCTGGCCAACTACACCGGTCCGTTTGTTGCCCTGGAACGTCTCAGCGATGTCACGTACGTGATATCTCAGCTGTTGTCAACTGGCCGCCGCTCAAGCAAGACCAACGTCATTCATGTTGCCCGTCTAAAACGCTATCATCATCGTAACGAAGCCTAACTCGCCCGGTGGGCATCGTCTGCAAAGGGGGAATTGCTACGATACGATACCAAGGGGGCGTGTGGAAGGAGAGGAGAACGAGGTTGGCACGAGCGGTGATCGGCCAGATCCCTGGACTCTCGCATTCATCCTCTCCGGTAAATAAAGGGATCTCTCCGTAACAAGATGTATTGCCTAGCTTAGACAATGTACAGCACAATCATTGCAGACTCCTGTTAGAAGTACAATCACAAAAATCAATAAAAAACACATTCATAAACATTGTCATCAGTGCCGTTTGGACTGCTGCTGTCCACTTAATGTACTTAAGGGTTGCCAGAGGTTATATATAACCTTCGCAACCATTCTGGTACGATCTTCTGTATTTTGCTACTCTCGATGAATGCATGCAGACATGCTTTGTGTGGAAGAAAAATATTGCTGGCTTCGCACCCGAGTCAAAGTGGTATCCGGCCAGTGGCGCACGCCATATACAGTGGAGACCAGTCAACATAACTACATCAAATGGGACCTCGTCGTCGTTTCTCACGGCGAGATACCTTATCCCATGTAGGTTCAGTGTAAAATCTTTTTTTGTTGTTTTCCGCAAGATGTCCCAAAAATGTACTTCTTCACAACAGTGCGAAAAGCATGGTCTATTGTTTCTGGCTTCTTACATATCAAGCAATGTGATCCCCGTGGTTAAAAAAAACGTCTACACCTAGCCGCCAACCCTCTGACGTTAAACGTAGCTATGCATGCTGAATGACGGAGTCAGTGCCATCGTGACCTATTCTCTAAAAAAAAGCAGGCCAGGAGCATGGTGCCAATTGTAATGTAAATGTGAAGAAAGAAAAGTGGTTGAAAAGATAACTTGCCTTGGGCAGGAAACTTCGTTCCACCTACAGCATGAAAAATTTCCACTCTCGAAGGCAGCAAGAGTGCACACGCAGCACTCTTGTGCTGCTCGTTTCGCTCCTATTAAATATTGCAGATAAATATAGGCACAGGTGGACGCCAGGGGCGCTCGCATCACGGCAGCAACGCGGATGTCCGACAGGTAGACACAGACGTGACAATGTCCTCCCCGCTGTGCATACAAATGTCCGACAGAAGAAATCAAGACCCCCTCGTCGAGCGAAAAAAAAAGAAAAAAGAAAGGAAGACCGTGACGACAAAAAAGCAAGCCCCTTGTACTGCGCCAACCTTCTGCTCATCGAGAAAGGTGCACAAATCAAGGTTGAAGAAAATGTGTATATTCCTGCTGATATGTCATATATATATATATATATATATATATATATATATATATATATATATATATATATATATATATATATATATATATATATCGTCATGTATATCGTGTCGTCTTAAACTTGCATAGTACTAATAACATTAAATTACAGTTTCAAAGCAATAGCTGTGATGAGATTACAACAAAGGTCGGTTTGGTGTCGTAGCTGTCCGCCGGCCGCCGGTGTCCGTAACTACTATCGTGCAAAATAAAAAAAACAACTCATTTGTTTTGATTTCCGGCGCCGCACCACTGTTCTCTCCATCGCAAGCAGTTTGACTTCGTTCTTGAAATTTTCCCATGCCTCCGCTATGTTCGGTACATACTCTTTTCTTACTGTTTATAGTTTTTTCATCACGGCTTTCATGAAGCACTCATCTTTTAAAATATTGCTACATGCATGCATATTGATATTCTAGGGGCGACGCGCGTGTGTGCCTGACGACGAAGACCAAGGGTGGTCTCCGCTCGCTCGCTTATCTTATCTTATCTGAACGAGTGACAAACAACTATTGCACTCTTTTCATTCTGCCTAGGGTGTCTTCTTTTTTCTTTCTTTTTTCTGGTGGGTGGTTTCGATATTGACAAAAAAAATCTTACTGAATTAAGTCATCGATGCTTGGCCGATCCCCCTGAGTGGGTACGAGCCATGGCTGTGGAATCATCATCATCATCATCATCAGCTCGCTCGCTGGGGAACTGGTCACGCCATTACCGCTGGTTTAAAACACATCTGTTCCACAGCCTCGTCGATACGGCGTCGCTTTTTTTCCGTAACATATTTGGTGGAGGTGGAACGTTCCCCGTCCTCACCACGAAGCTTCGCGGTGGCCGCACCGTTCTCTC